>NW_007247771.1:0-34479 GCF_000164805.1 Carlito syrichta | reverse complement strand
TCCTAAAGGACCTGGGAACTATGTCTTTGGAATGCAAATATCATAGGAAATAACAACTCTTTTCCAATCTCTGTGGGAGGGCAAGAACCTGACTTCAATGGGTGCCAATGACCAATCACAGATGATCTAATATCCAAGAAAGACATTGGCAAACTCAGAAGCAACTCAATGAGCTCCATAAATCTCACAGATCAGCCTTACCTCTTTCATCCTGCAGGAATTTTTCACTAGTTCTTCTCAGTGTATTGAAACCCTCCTACCTTTTGCTCATCTGAGTTGAGTTCTGACTGAATTCAGGCCTCTATCACCTATTGCAATAGTTTTACATGAAGCCGTTCTTGCCTGTGTAACTTAGTCCAGTGCAATATTTGCTTTGACATAAGTTATCAGAAAAAAGTAGTCATGCCAAACAGGATTTCAATTTTTCCAGTAATTGTTAGAAAATCTATTATCTGTTTTATTATTCAGGGTCTCTGATATAGATCTCCACATGGAAAATGTGTTTTAAGGGTGATCATAATAATGTTTATTTTTTATGTATTGTCTTTTTCAATGGAAAAAAAAATTATATAGTTGACTCAGTGACAATATAACTTTGTTCTGTAGGAAAGGAAAAATAACTTTTCTCCAGCCTCCTAGAATCTTCAGCCAAACAAATTAAATTCCTGTAAGACAGATTACTAAGACAACAACAACAAAAATTACATTCAGATGGGTGAGAGTCCCACAGAAAGATGAGACTTAACAAGAGCTAGATGATTTGAAGTTTACATGGTATCTTGAGCTATTGAAAAAAATTGAGACTTGGTGTTTCCAGTGGGGTGGTAAAAACAAGTTAAGTGACGGTAAGGGAGAGAAAATATACAATGAACAAAGTTTGTATTGTTCATGAAGATAAAAAATCTCTCAGGTAGTAAGCTGGCTTCAGAGCAACTCTTCCTAATACTGATACTTTTACTAATGTAGTTGAGAAGTGAAGGGAAAACTTCCCCTTCCCCCTTGTAAGGTTCATTGAAAAAAATCAACTAACAAAAAACAGATTAATAAAATAGAAGGCATCCAATGTATTAACGTGCACATGGGGAGAACCACAGAGTGATTGTTTAATGCTCCCAACTGGATATTGACACATATACTAACTTGAGGTTACAGAAAGAATGGGGGCTCAGAGCATGATCCAAAATAGGCTGTGATGTAAATCAGGTTATAGTGGCAAGACAGGTTTGGGGAAGGAAAGAAGAGGAGGTTTGACTAGTAAAAGTGATCATGTTATATAGATGAAACCTCACAGGTAGCAGCCCTCAGAGAGAGTAGATGGCCAATGTTTCCTTCAGACCTTCAAAGGTGTCAGACTCTTGGCTAATTTTTTCTAGACCTGAGCAAGGCCTCAGAGAAAGTCTGCCTGCGTTAATGGAGATTCTCTACAGATGTAAATCTCCCTCACAAAAGACAGCTTTGCAGGGCTACTTCTGTTTGCTGACTTTCTGAAAAAGCCATCTCAAAATATGTCAAATAAATATATTTAGGGTGAAGTATTTTGATATCCTTCGGTAGATTTCCTTTATAGATTACAAAATGGCAGCTTTTCAGAGCTACTTCTGAGTCTGCAGCTTCTCACAATAACCAGCAGGAAATATATCAAGCAAGTATATTTTGGAAGGGCATAGGCTGCTTCTCTATAGTCATGCTTTGGGGGTGGTGTGTCCTAAGTCCCAACAGTCTCAAATCATTAGTGAGATCATTGATAATACTGTTGTAACAAATCACTGTGTCTATTTTGTAGGGGGTAACTTATCAACGTGTATCATAGATTTTAACACATTTACACATTTTTGTCCAAGTAATTTTCACACCGAATTTGCACTAAGAGAATAAGCAAAAAGCCGGGCTCGGTGGCTCAGTCTGTAATCCCGCGCCTTTGGGAGGCTGAGGTGAGTGGATTGCCTGAGCCCGTGGGTTCGAGACCCGCCTGGGCAGGCGAGACCTCATCTCTACAATAAATCAAAAAATTAGCTGGGTGTGGTAGCACGTGCCTGTAGTTCCAGTTACATGGAAGGCTGAAGCGGAAGAATCACCGGAGCCCAGCAGGTCGAGGCTGCGGTGACTGGGAGTGACCACTGCACTCCAGTCTGGGTGACAGTGAGACTCCAACTCAAAAAAAAAAGAAAGAGAATAATCAAAGACTTGCACAATAATTTACAAAAATATTTCTGAATATGAAGTAATGAGATAATAGTCAAATAAGTTGTAGCATACCAAAAAGGAGAACTATTATAAAAATATCAAAAAGCATTGGTGAAAAATATTTAATAGCACATATTTATTCTTTTTTCTTTTTAGTGCCAATTGGGAATAGGAGGAGATTTCTTATGGCCATATGCTACAATGTCAAAAGAAGTTAGCAGGTGATTTTGAAAGCCCAGAAGAGTGTTAGGGGTGGAAAGGTGTGATATCTTTCCTTGTCTATCAAAAGGCCACAGCTGACACTCTCATAACAAAAGACAAATTAACAAGAGAAAAGCATAAAAAAATTATTTAAACGAAAGTTTATGTGATATGGAAGCTTTCAAACATGAATGCCCAAAGACCCGGAGAAACTATTTTCATGCTTAGGATCAATGAAGAATGAACAATCATATATAAATGTGATTGGACACAAGGGTATGCTTTCATGGTAATAGACCATTATATTTATTAAGACAGTAATAATGGAATGCTACCTGGCCAGGCCTTTTTGTTCAGATTAATCTTGACCTCTCCATGTAGCCCTGTTTTCTACCAGGTATGGGGCGGGACATCTCTGGAATAAAAGTCTTCAAGGAAGAAGGAAGAGAGGTGACTTTTCTAGGTTTTATGGTTTGCTTTGGGGGTGAGGGGTTCTAGTTTCTATATACCACCTTGAAGAAGACAAACTTTAATTTGAATCATTTCAGGGTCAAAAGATAGGCAAAAGACAGGAGAACTGGAGAAGGTCAGAGAAACCTTGCCTCTGAGGCCATCCAATCTCCTTCACTTCAAAGTACTCAGCATGCCAAAGGGCCTTTTTTTTTTGAGTTGGAGTCTCACTCTGTCACCCAGACTGGAGTGTAGTGGCCGCTCCCGGCCACCACAGCCTCGACCTGCTGGGCTCCAGCGATCCTTCCACCTCAGCCTTCCAAGTAGGTGGAACTACAGGTGCGCGCTACCACGCCCAGCTAAATTTTGGTTTATTGTAGAGATGAGGTCTCGCCAAGTTGCCCAGGCGGGTCTCGAACCTGCGGGCTCAGGCAATCCACTCACCTCAGCCTCCCAAAGGCGTGGGATTACAGGTTGAGCCACCGAGCCTGGCTAAAAGTGCCATATTTTGGGGTATCTTTTTTTAGCCCCAACAGAGTGAAACTTTCATATGAGATAACTATAATAAATACCTTTGCTTATGAGATAACTGTGTAAAATTTTGTTCCTAGAATTTATCAACTGTCATTGAGAGCTTTAGGAAACCCATGCCCTCCCTAAACTAGCATAGATATTTTATGATCCTTATGCACTTTTCTGAGCAAGAAGTTCTTAAATTTTGGCAGGTTCTCAAAGGATTCACCAATCTCCAACATTTTAAGAAATAACATGTTAGAATTAGTGGAAGAGCATCTCCTTTACTGGACCAGGGCAATTTTTAAGTGATTCCAATAATGATAAAGGTGGTATTTTTATCATTCCCCTGTGCAAGGTTCATTATCTAAATATCATCCTTTAAAAATGTAAACAGAGCAAGAAAATATGATTTTATTAAACAAGTGCTTGCCATTTCATTAGCCAGTGTTGCTTTTCTCACTTAAATTTACACAATACCCACAATGTTCTTAAGAGTGACAGAGATTAATGGAATCAAAAGTGTCTCTAACTCATGCAGGTGCAAGTTAGATTTCAAATTATGTAGCCATTTGCTTTGTTCTAGAGGAACCTGTTTCTTCAGTAATAGCTTTTTACTTTCTATGGTAATTGAACTTTCTAAAAGCAAACTCCTTCTTCTATTAAGTTTCATTGAAATAAATTTTTGCAGAATATATTAGGAATTCTGTTTCTTGACACCTTAAAACATTAGTTTATATTTTCATATATTGTATAAGTATAATCAACTGGCTCACCAAATAATTATTATTTAATTGTGATGCTTAAAGCTGAAATATTACTTTGCAAGAACTATTAGTGATTATTTCTTCAGCATTCTAAAGGTACTAAAAGTTCTCTCTGCCGGGCTCGCTGGTTCAGCCTGTAATCCCGCGCCTTTGGGAGGCTGAGGTGAGTGGATTGCCTGAGCCCGCAGGTTTGAGACCCGCCTGGGCAGCAAGACCTCATCTCTACAATAAATAAAAAAATCAGTTGGGCGTGGTAGCGCATGCCTGTAATTCTGGCTACTTGGAAGGCTGAGGCAAAAGGATCGCTGGAGCCCAGCAGGTCAAGGCTGCGGTGGTCGGGAGCGGCCACTGCACTCCAGTCTGGGCGACAGAGTGAGACTCCAACTCAAAAAAAAAAAAAAAGTTATCTCCATCTGTTATATTACTCATTTATTCAAAACACATGCATCAAAAACTGAACATACCTAACAGCAATCAGGTAAATCTGGTCTCTTGTTAGATGAAGCACAATGAGCACAGGTAAGGTCAGTAGAAAAATGCAATATGTTTGATGAATTATAAGAATTTCAACAACACTATAATGTGCATTTATGATTGAATTGTTGGAAAACATATGCATATAATTTTAAATACAAAAACAAGAAAAAAGAATTGTCACAGATTACTTTGGATTTTAGTATCATTATATTAAAAGTAATTTTCATAATCTTTTGAAGAACAAAAGTCATCTGTTTTACTTTGCATTCTTCTCCTTTATTCTTTCCTTTCTCTGATTCAGGCTATTAGAGGTTTTCAATTGTGTTTATATCATTCAAATGCATGTCTAAATGCTGCAGTGTTGACTCGAAGTGTATATTAGACACAAGTGTGCTTGTATTTCAATTCTTGTAATTATAAGTGGCCCCTCTTCAGACTATTCTGTTTTCTATGAAACAACAAAAAGCATCAAATTAGGGGAAAAGAGTGGCTCAGGCTTCCCCAAGCAATTAAGTGAATTAAAGAAAATTACTAGTGGATGCTTTATGTACAGCAGGGGTTCTGTGGATGAAGAAATATCACTGCTTGTCACACCTGTGCTGATTCACACTGTGGAATTGAAATTATCATGAGTAAATATAATTACTTAGCAAATTTAATAAATGTTGTTTGGGGTTCTGAAAATGACACTTGGATCTACAAAATACATGGTGTTAAATGTGGCAGTACACATTAGTTAGTACCTTATAGCACTAAAATATGTAGAACATTCTAGAATGTAACACAAATGCATTTGGGTAAGCATAGGAGATAAATTGTCACAAAAGTATGTACTAAGCCACTCATAGTTACCCATGCTCCAATGCCTTTCTTTAATGTCTTTACCTAATTTTGCCAAGATAATTTTTTCTCGGTCTTCAATCATTTAGATATCCAAACTGTCCTCTTGAATTACAAATACATTTTTTGTTCCTAGCAAGAAATTAGTAAGTACGTGTTAACACTCAAAATGAAGTGCTCTAAACAAGTATTTAATTAACAAATAGAACAGTTATTGCTCTTGGGTTGTAGTGATTAGCAATAATTGCTTTACATGATTTAATGGTTTTAAAATTAACAGAGATAAGTAATAAAAGAGAGAAATTAAGCTACACTTTTTATAAGTTTAATTTGTATGCTGTTAAGAATCATAAAATGATTATTAAATGGATATTAAGATAAACATTCATATATCTTATCTTTAACGAATATATTGACCCACTAAGTCACAATTTATAATTAAAATGCAATACAATTTATTTTACCAAAAGGAAATAAGGTTTTTATGTATTTTGCAAAATTGCCATATGGTAAAAGCCTATTTATAAGACTTCTGCTATAATACTAATAACCGTTAAGTTTTCTACAGTAAATCGAGAAAATGTTAAAAGAAATGTTTAATGGTTTATGTATATTTAAACATTTCATCAAATTGGTTTAAAACATTTTATTATTTTTCTAAGTCTGTAGTAACAAAGTATTACAAACTGGAAGAGTAAAAAACACAAATCTTTTCTCTACAGCACCGGAGGCCAGAAATCCTAAATAAAACTTCCTGCTGTACCATGATTTCTCCAAAGGCTCTAGAGATGAACACATCCTTCCTCTTCTACCTTCTGGTGTTTGCTGTTAAGCCTTAGCATTCCTTGTTTCATAGGCCCATCACTCCTATCTCTGCCTCCTTGGTCACATGGCCTTCTCCCCTGTGTCTTTGTATCTCCGAATCTTTACATGGCATTCTTCTCTATGTTTTATCTACAACATCTGTCATTTGCTTATGTGCCTGTATTTAACTTTTTCTCTTCTTACGAAGAGGAAAAAAATCCAGTATCCAATATCCAAAATCCATTAATGGGTTTGAGGCGGCCTAGTTCAATATGACTGAGCGTAATTTGATTACCTCTACAAAGATTCTATTTCTAAATAACTTCATATTCACAGGTTCAGGTGAGCATTAATTTTCAGGGGATGCCATTCAACCCAATACAAACATGTTGTGTTGTTTTTGTCAGTCCTATTACTGACTTATCTCTGCTATCTCTATTCTATGATTGTCCCACAATAAGCAAAACTTCCACTGAAATATTCACCTACACACAAGAGAGAACATTTATTATGCTTTGATGTAGGGACTGAGATCATAACACTTTTTTGTATGACCAGATAACATGTATTTTAGGCTTCGCAAGCAGACCGGTCTCTATTACAGCTACTCACCTCTGCTGTAGTAGCAGAGAAGCAGTCAGAAATAATAAGTAAATTGATGAGCATAGTGGAATTTGCTCCCAAGTCCTGGTTTTGCAAACCTTTTCTATAATGGAAAGAAATTACTTTATTTCATTTAACAGAGGAGATTTAAAAAATAAATATCAAGGAAAATCTGCCCACTGAAAGCATTGTTTAAGGTTTTTCAAAATTCTGTCCTTGTTTTTAAAGCTATTTCAAAAGCTAGAAAATATAATGTATCTTAAACATCAAACTCATAGGAAAAAATCAAGGAAGCCTAGATAAAAAGTATGAGTTTAGGATAAATTTTAAAACTCAGACACACAGTTCTTCTGGGTGTGAGACTTCATTGACTACACAGATCATATACCTTTGAAGCTGACTCTGTCTGAAAGTATTTTTGAAATCTTATTATTTCAATAAATTCAATCTTACCAAATGGGAGTTTTAGAAAGTCACTAGCAATAACCCACAGTGGATCAAATGAATAATATATTACTTAAGTACCTACCAATATGTTTTGCATATTGAGTGATACAAAATTACATATTTTTTTTTTTTTTTTTGAGTTGGAGTCTCACTCTGTCGCCCAGACTGGAGTGCAGTGGCCGCTCCTGGCCACCGCAGCCTCGACCTGCTGGGCTCCGGCGATCCTTCTGCCTCAGCCCTCCAAGTAGCTGGAACTACAGGCGCGCACTATGATGCCCGGCTCATTTTTGATTTATTGTAGAGACCAGGTCTCGCCAAGTTGCTCAGGTGGGTCTTGAACCCGCGGGCTCAGGTAATCCACTCACCTCAGCCTCCCAAAGGCGCGGGATTACAGGCTGAGCCACCGAGCCTGGCTTACATAGATTTTTAATGAATTTATTTGCACCCTTAAAATGTTAGTATTGAGTGGTGAGCATTGCCTAAATAAAGTTTTTTAAAATTTATTTTATAATTAATCATATTATTTATATAACTATGGCAATATTGCAGTCAAATATCAACAAATAGGCTGTTATTGAGTTATAAGTGTTTTGTAGAAATACTCATCTTTAGTTATAAATTCTGAAAAATTAACATTTAGTTAATATTTTGGATCACTAAAAAATATTCAGCAATCAATTTTGTTGTTGTGAGTCTCATCCCTTTAAGCTTGATTAAGAAAGAAGGTTTAATTTTGCATCGCATAGAATTTTTCTATTTTTAATATAAGATCTTTCTCTAGGAGTAAAAAAATTAACCTCATCTGATTGTCATTTTAAATGTATAACTCTTGCTACAAAGAGAACGTTCTAAAACTTACAAGTTGAACAAAAACAGATTATATCATTAGAAGAGTTCCAGATTCTTTGAGTCAGCACCTGATGGCCCGGGTTAATTTTACCTGTGAATTAAACTGGAAGCATTTATTTGAGTTATATACATTACCCTATTACATCTAACAAGCTCCCACATTTTGTTGCATCTGTTGGATAATTTTTGTTAGATTGTTTTGACTCAGAACTACATCTCCACCCCTAATACCTTGCCTTAATTTAGGGTTCTATATATTTCCTTCTGTAATGCTAATTATGCAGTTCTCTCTCTTCTTCCTGTATTAGGTTTGTACCCTTTCTAAACTCTTCTCTGCATATTTCTTTGAAAGTGTTTCTTAAAATGAAAATCTAGTCACAAAACTCATTTGAAGTGAGTACACTAAAAGATTGCCTTTAGAAATTAGAAGAAAGTTTAAACTTTTTATAGTGCTCTATTGAAATATAATTCATAACAAGAAACCACATATTTCAAGTACATATATTTTATAATTGTTGGCATATGTGTACACCCATAAAACTATCACCACAATCAAAATTATAAACATATCTATCATCTCCAAAAGTTTCCTCCTGCTTTTTTTTGTTGTTGTTGTTTTTGTTTTGTGAACAGTTAACATGTGATTTACTCCTTTTACACATTTTAAGTGCACAATACAGCATTGTTAACTATTGTCATAATATTGTACAGAAAATTTCTAGAACTTATAGATCTTGAAAAATGAGAACTATATAACCATCAAACAGCACTCTCCATCAATGTGATACACCAGTTTAACAGAATGAAGGATAAAAATCATATGGTTGTCTCAATAGATGCAGAAATAGCATCAGACAAAATTCTACCCTCTTTTATGATTAAAAAAAAAAACACTCAACAAACTAGGTACTGAAGAATGTACCTCTATATAATACAGGACATCTTTAAAAAACCCACATTCTCAAAGGTAAAAAGTGAAAACTATTTCTTCTAAGGAAAACGTTACCCTATTATCCTAATGGATATGTTGTCATCCATATTTTTATGCATAAGAATATCTTATCCATATCTTTATGAATGCCCACTCAACACTTTTATTCAACTATGTCCTTATGGATGTCCACTCTCAACACTTTTATTCAATATATCGTGAGAATGTTCTAGTCAGAGCAATTAGACAAGAAAAAGAAATAAAAGACACCTGAATTGGAGAGAAAAAAGTAAAAGTTTATCTGTTTGCAGATGAAATAGTCATATGTGTAGAAAACCTTAAGGACTTCAAACTTCTTAAATTAATAAACAAAGTTCATCAAGAACTTGTGTGTGTGTGTATGTATATGAAATGTGTGTATGTGAGTGTCGCCTTAGTTTTTAATGAGGTCTTATTGTGCTCTATGCAAAGCATTTTCTTTACCTTGAAACATTATTCCGCCCTTTCTTCATTTACCTATATTCTAATTACCTTATTTAATCCCTCAGCTCTCAGCTATTACTTCTTTGGGGTTACTCTTAACACAGTTTGATTTAGATAATCATCTTTTTAAATGTGATGCAACTGGTGCTTATCTTTGTACACAGTATATACTCTATTGCAATTGATGAATGATATGATTTTAACACCTGATAGACTGTAAAGCCCATCGAGAGCAGGCAATATGGTTATGCATTCTACTTAATAGCACAGCATCATGCACATTGTGAACACTCTAGAAGCTTTTGCTGGCTAAATGAATAAATTAATGAGTAAAGAACAAAAGTTAGAAATCATTTTTTGAAATGAGAAAGATTTGATTTGGCTGAATTTTGGTGTGTATAAAGGATGAAGGGTTGAAAAATGTTCCAGAAGAAAATTGAGGTCACGTGATAAAGAATTTTTCACATGAGGGATAAAGAATTTTCATTGTTGGGAGACAATATGAAGCACAATTTATGGTTTGGGAACATAATTATGTACTTAAAGAATCTTGATCAGGCAATAATGACTAAAATTAGTTGGAGTAGAGAAAAATTATAAATAAGTCGCGATAGCAGCATTAGTCTTCAAGCACACTTAAACTAAAAAAGTGGCACTTTGGAAAGGTGATCAGTTAGGCTATTTATTTTATTTGCTTTGCTTTTTTTTCTACCATTGGTTATTTACTTTTCTCACTTTTCCTATATACTCTTATGACCTTTGAAGAGTATTCTTGTAACTTCAGAAGAGTTAAAGACTCTTTCCCTATGTAGTAAAATTAGACTTTGGACCATTTTTCCAAAGATATTCTCTAATTCTTTTTGTACTTCTGTACTCTCATATATTTATCAAATGTACTTATTTTTAGATTAATGAATTCTATACTTAGTTGGATTTTAAAGTTTAACGAGGATTTTAAAATGGCAGGTGTTGTACAATTTTGTAACCTCAGAGTTTGCAATTTCAATGTTCCAATTATAATTATCACTAATATTTATTTAAGGCTTTCTATGAGCCGGTCATTAAGTTAAGCACTTTAAGTGCAGGATTTATTTTATTTCTCTCCACAGCATTGAGTCTTATTTTCAAAAATGAGAAACTGGTTGCTTCAGTGGATGTGCAAATTGCCAAAGCCATATAAACAACATGGACTAGAGAAGAAATTCAAACTTAAATCAGACAATAAACATTGTGGTCTTAATTACAAAGAATGCACCAGTTGATGACATCTTGTATTCTAGAATCAACATATATATTGATTAGGTGGTAAAGTGAATTGTAAAAAGTAGAAGAGGGGATTACAAGGCAGGCCAAGCTTTCAGATTTGCCATAGCAGAGACAACAGTATGACTGATGGAACAATCTGTACATTGAAGTGGATCTAATGAGTTTTATGTGGATGGAGATGGGTAGAATATGGAAAACAATAACCACATTTGCATAATGGAATGCAATTCTGCTTAAGTGGCTAGAGGAAATTATTTCCTAAACATTAATGCAAATATATACCCTTTCATTTTCTATTACCTGATTATTTTAAATAATGTATCTGAGTAGTGAATAGAGAATTTTTTTTTTTAACAACAGACTATTGCAACTTTTTTTTTCAATTCTGTAAAAATGTCCCAAGTGAGCTCATTTTTTGAGGTCCTGCAGACAAAACAGACAATTAAATCTTCAGATTTTCACTGTTGTGGAATTTTCATATTTAAACAGTGTAAAATGTTGTGCCACTTGATATTTATTATAAAATAATACAGAATTCTGCAGGTGACACAATAAAACCTTTCTTTATATTTCAAATTTTAAAAATACCACAGTTATATTTAAACTAAAAAATTAGACTCTCTAAGATTATGCAATCTCAAGATATTAATACTATCACATTTGCCTATAGGCAAAAACTTATTTTTTTGTGATTAAAGACATTCAAGTTGCAGTTCTCTTAGTGAAATAATTTACAATGACACAGTGGAGATGCTGTTTAAGAGACTGTATGGGAATACAATTCTCTTGGCTCGGATACAGGGATGGAGACTTTTGCAAAAGTTACTTTAAAATATGTTGGCTCCCAAATTTATTTTACTCTTTCATTTGAGTATAATACAGTTACAGTACCTTTTAATTTCATTTTATAAAGACTATTCTTAAGTTTGGGAATGACCCCCTCACATATTTTCTAGATGAATAATATTTATAGATTGCAAATTCAAACTTCTTTTTTGAGAGCATGGAAAACAGACCATTCTTATATGCCAAACCCCCTTTTTGAGTCCAAGTCCACATTTTCTGATCAAAAATATAACTTAAGAAAGTGATATATTAACTAATGTCAAATGACATTTCTGTCTCTTAGAGAATCATTTATCTTCTTCTCAGTCATATTGGATCACCTATTTTGTTTTATATAAACTAGTAATTGAGTTACTTGATAAGCTTCTAGTTTCTAAACATGTATATTTAATTGTTCTATATGTCCATGTTTTGTAGTCCCCAAATTATACTATACATATATGTTAGGTTAAAAATCACCATGGGGCCTCCACAATGTTAGGTCAGACCTGTGAGTGGGTGGTGTCTGCAATCTGGTACCACATGAAAGATGCAAAAATTGCACACAAGTTGGATTGGAAAATATAACTTATTTAGAAAGTAAATTGGGGGTTGGGCAGGAGAGAGAAACGATTCACCACCTCAAGGTAGGGGAGGGCCAAAGCTAGTAAACATGGTAGCCACAGCTCAAAGAGTCACGTGAACACACCAGAGTTTAACAAAGTGATGGCCAGAAAGTAAATTAGAGAAAGAGGGAGGGAGATTCACTGTCCAAAGGTAAGGGAGGGGTTCAAAGCTTAGGAAAACATGGACTGGCCAGTGCTTATAAAACAATGGTGACTGCTCTTTAAAATTGAATGCCTTTTAAACCTTCTCCTTGACAGGGGTGGGGGGGTGGAGGGGACAGGTCATTATGGTGACTGGATGGTGGTCTGTTCCATGTCACCACAAAAAGGACAGGCAAGCATGGGTACTGACGTCAAGTGATGAATGGCAGGCAGATGGTTGGGTCAGTCACATGACTGCTGCCATGTTGATGGGGTCTGTGTCATAAAGGGCTGGTTAGGTTAACTTGTTTACAAAATAAGCTGAGAGGGGGTTGTAAAACAATTATCAATAGCTACCTCTGAGAAACTAGTTCAGTTCTGTGCTTGGCTAGTGATTAGAGGGCAAATTAAAGCGAACTGCTAGAAAAACATGACAAAGCTAAGCAATGTTAAAATGGCTGCTCATTGGCTATATTGACACCATCTTCTGATATATATATATGTATACATATATATATATACTGTTCTTTTAAAATAAATGTTTGAAAATAAATATATGGAGACTGTAGTCAGCATATTAACATCAATATTAATGTTAAAATATGTTGAACATCATAATAATTGCACATTCTGGGGAAATAAAACCATCACCAAAGAGTGATATCTAGTGTCTCAAAGAAGGAAGAAAATATTCTGTGTTAGACTATAAGAGTGGGGAAATAGTCACAATGGTGATGAGTGGCACTTCACTTAGGGCTTAAAGCTATATAGAATTTCATTAAGCACATATGAAGAGAAAAAAATCTGGGTCCAGGGAGTAATATGAAGAAAGGCATAGAAGATAAAAATACAAAGCTAGACGAGGTTTGGAAACTTAGGAGTTTCTTAATAATCAACCTACTAATTGAGATTATTTTTTGAAAAGTGCTAGGAAGATGGTGGCAGAGCCAGTCAAGTGTGAGTGAGTGAGTGTACAGAAAATTTTGCATACATGTCTGTGAGTAAGTGGTGGTGTGAATGGTTGGCTGAGAACGAACTCAGGAGCAATGACTAGGGCTCTCCTTGTTAAGTGGCTAGTGCCACAGCTGCTCTGCTTGGTCCCTAGCACTTTCCAGTGCACAGAAGCTGAACACCATTTTTTAAAAATCAACAAAGCCTTACCTGGGAAGAAGCTGATGGGAGAGACTGCACACCCCAGACTCTGTCTCACCACCACAGCACCTGGCTGGACACTGGCAGCAAGGTCTATGGAGGGAGCACAGTGAGGGAGTCCAGAGGCAGAGCCCCACTGGAGAAGATGAAAGAGATACCCTGCCACCATCTTGAAAACTGGGCAGAGAAGTATTCTGGTTTATGCTTCACAGATCACAGACCTGACCTGATCTCTGTGACTGGCGGATTAACTATTCGGGGGTTGACTTTGACCCAGGGGGGATATCCTGAAAGCACATACTCTGAAGGGACAGGCTGAGTGCTGAGTCTCAGGCACCCCACCCCCTACCTTGATTCAACTGCAGGACAAAGTGTGTGACCAGAAAAGAAGGAGGAAGATCTCCAAAGAGATCAGTGGTGAGTCAGGGACTGACCTAACCCCCTCCTCTCCAGCAATCCTCTAACACCAGACCCACATAGCCGGGGTATAACTGAGAAGTATGAACCCAGGTGGAGCCTGGACATCAGCCACAGTAAGAAGAGTCTACTCCAGGATAAGCCTGACCAGGGTGACCCTGCCAGTACCTGGGGAAGAGACAATCATACATCTCTCCACTGGAGGGGATCCCCTGACCACATGAGAGTGGAAGGGGAGGACTGAAGCCCAACCCATCCACATCACTCCCTTCTCCTTCCCTGAGCTGGATCCTGGGGAGATTGTGAATGAGCTCTGTAGAAGACATCAGAAGGATAGCTGAGAAGAATAATTACAGAACCTGCCACAAGAGTGTAGGGATATTTGAATTTTTTTTTTGTTTTTTATTTTTTAATTATATATTTAGTTTTTAAATATGTTTTCTTTGTGCATGAATAATAATTGCATATTCTTTGAGAATGAATAATAATTGCCCATTTATGTGAGGATTCAATCTGCATCCAGCTATGTTTTTTTTTTCTTTTTCTTTTCTCATTTTTTGTTTTATTTTTATGTGTACATGTGGATTGAGTTCATCTTTCAGTTTTTTATTTGTTTGTTTTTGCTTTTTTGCTCTTCTCTTTTTTTAAGTTCAATGTGTGTGAATACATGTGTGAGGGTTTGATTAGAATTTCTTTTTTTCTTTTCTTTTTTTCCCTCCTTTTATTATCCTTGCATTTTGGGTTGGGCATGTGTGTGTGTTTGTTTTTTCTATTTTTTTGTAGTTGTTCATTTTGTTTTGCTTTGTTGTTATTCTAGTTTGCTTGGTTTATTTTTTTTTTATTTTGTCTCAATGTATACTAACTTTCTCTGTTCTACTCATTGCTGTTACTGTATCTTGGACTCAGGGGGTGCACACATGTACCCATTGCATCATCATATAGAGTGGTTGTGGGGAGTGGGTCTCAGAGAACTCATACCACAACCAGTGAACATTGTGATTTGCAAGTAGTTTCTGAATACTAACTCCCCATCCTCCACCTTATTTGACTCTCAAAACTATAAGAGACAGTAAAGCTTCCCACCCACAGCCCTGTTTCAAAATAGGACAAATTCAGAGTCCTGATCAAGGAAGAATAGAGGGCTGAGCAAACATCAGAAGTGAAAGCCTCTCCCACTGCCACTGAATAGCAGAACTAGAGAAAAGAAAGAGATCTGTCACAAATGAGGAAAAATCAATGGAGAAACATAGGTAATTTCCAGTTTTACAAAGAGAAAATACCTGAAAAAAATAGATGGCAGAGCCCAAACAATAGAAGTTACCAACAACTGACCCCAAAATGCAATAGGGATTAGTGAATGGACGGAAAAACTGAATAAGACTCAAGGAAGACAAGATACAGCAATGAAATAACTTGTAACAGATTTTGGCCATAAAACTTTTATCTAGGAAATAAATAACAAGATGACAAGCATAGAAAGCAGAATTAATCAAGTAAAAGAAAGAATCTTAGAACTTGAAGACCAAAGCATGGAATTAACCCTATCTGTAAAAAACAGAAAGAAAACTCAGAAAGAAAGAACAAAGCCTCCAAGAGATGTGTGATTATATCAAGAGGTCAAACCTACACCTGACTGGTGTCCTAGAAGAAGAAAGGAAAATGGAGAATACCTTGGAGCAAGTATTTCAGGAGCTATCCAAGAAAACTTTCCCATCTCACCAGAGTTATGACCATCCAAATACAAGAGATACAGAGAACCCCCATGAGACATCAAATGAGAAGACAAACTCCTAGAAACATAGCAATTTGCCTAAACAAAGTAGGCACAAAAGAAAAATTTCCTAATGACAGCAAGAGAGAAAGGTCAGACTACCTACTAGGAAAAACCAATTAGAATATCAATAGACCAACTGGCAGAAGCACTATAAGCTAGAAGGGACTGAAGTCCAATATTCAAAGTCCTCAAAGATAAACAATTTCAACAAAGAATTTTCTACCCAGCCAAGCTCAGATCATCAGCGGTAGAGAATTAAAATCCTTCCCAGAAATCTAATCTTTAAGACATTATGCAGCTTCCAGACCTACCCTACATAGACACTTAAAAAGTATTAAGTACAGAGATTAATTTTCTTTATTATAAGTTTATATATATTGTCATTAGCCTCATTAAATCTTTTCCCAAAATTCCTCCTAACTTCATTATTTCATTTTTATTTTTGTTGCTTTCTGAATAAAGATCTTTATCATCATGATCAGGGATTCCCACCTAAGAGTGATTTTTGTCCATAGGAATAGTGACAATGTCTAAAGTCATATTCATTATCATAACTTTGGGAAGGGTACTAATAGAGTCTAGTGGATAAAGGCCAAGGATGATATCAAATATCCGATGATGTCTGGAACTAGTATCTTCAACAAATATTTATCTGGCCAAAATATTAACCATGCCAAAATAGAGAAACCCTGATTGATCTAGACTGTTGCAATAAATTTCCAAACTCATTCTTGCTTTAGGCATTGCCAGTCTACATTAGAAATCATCCAATCATGTAATTTAACTTATTGGCTGAGTATCATTTGCTATAAAGTATCCAAGAAGTGATACCTATGAGGCAGTTAAAAATCTAATTTTACAGGTCAAGAGGAAAATTGTTTTTGAAGATACAAATTATATTGTGAACACAGTATAAAAACAACAAGTTCAAAGTACAGAAAAAGTTACCATTTTCTTGAGAAAACTTTTAAGAGGAAGGAAAGAGAAAAAAGATAATAAAATATTTATATTTAAGAAGAGAATGAAGATAAACCAGTCAACAAAAAAATAAGCAGATAACTGGGACAGAAATATCGAAACAACAGAAGGAGGAGAACAGTTCTTTAAAAAAACATATGGCTTTAGTCACTAATCATGTTCTGATCACCTTGGTGTCTTCTTCAACATGCCATTACAATCAGTAGTAATTTCACTTTACCCCTCTGTTTATTCTCATTTTCAAAAAACCCTTTGAAGTAACAGAACCAAGGAAGGACCACTCAAGAGTTCTTTCAAAATGTTAAAATCTAGAGGTTACAGAATAGAAGACACAGGACACATCAATGGGGACAAAATCCTAGCTGACTACCAAGCCTTTGTTAACTTTTGACCCTTTCAGTTCTCCTCTTGATGCACGAAGGGTGTTCAGGAAAGTGAAATAGCTCTATTTCGTCAATCATTTCCAGGAAGTCTTTAAAGTGCTGTCCAGTATGGGGCAGAGGGCCATTTTTTCCTGCCTCAGAAAAAAATGTCTTTGGCAGAAGCTGGGCTTAAACATTTTATCCAATACAATAACTTTGGCATGTTTAAATTACCAGATGGTGACATTCCATGTACTTATTATTACAAAGGTTTTTTAAAATCTTGTAGTGACAATGCTGACTGTAAAACCCATTTCAATATTTGGCCCAAGTTTCTTAGGTAGGAAGGAAAAGACTTTATTCTATTAAATTCTACCTGCACTAAAACACTCTTTAAATATTTTAACTTCATTGATTTTTTAAAACTATTCGGTAGTTTATTTAGCAAAATAAATATTCAATTAAAAAAATAAAATCAACCAGTTACTGTGTGTAGATTCATCCATGTACATAGCAGGAATTAGATCACTCATTTAATTACCTAAACAGAGGTGAAGACTTTCTTTTTCATTCTTGTGATTACATTCCCTTTTATATCTATGTATATATTAAGAATAACAATTTGATATTACATATTTATTTGACATACATTTACTGACCATCTACTCTTTGCAAGGTACAAAGCATGTCACTGCATTTATACCTATGAACAACCAACCAAATAATCTTTTTTCTGGCTTCTAGAAAAGGATATAGAAATCATATAATCAACTACACAATTTTTAATTAAAATACTAATACATGATGCTTAAAAAAAACTACAAGTCATTATAGCCAGGCACGGTGGTTCATGGTTATAATCTCAGCACTTTGGGAGGAGGAGATAAGAGGATTGTCTGAGCTCAGGGGTTCAAGACCAGCCTGAACAACATGGCGGGACCTCCTTTCTATAATAAATCAAAAAAATTTACCTGGGTGTGGTGGTGCATGCTTGTGGTCCCAGCTGCTTGGAAGGCTAAGGTGGAAGCATCTCTTGAGTCCAGTGGGTCGAGTCTGTGGTAGTCATGAGTGTGCCACTGCACGCCAACCTGGGTGACAGAGTAAGACTCTGACTCAAAAAAATAATTAATAAATAAAAAATTACAAGTTGCTATGAGAGCACATACCACAGAATATGACTTAAGTCTAGAGGTTTGGATAAAGTTTCTCAATGTGGTTTTAAATGAACTGAACCAAAAATAATTTATGACAGTTGGGGAGGTGACGAAAAGGGAAAAAATTTATTTCCGGAAAGGAAAAGAAATAATAGAATGTCCTTAGGTAAAGGGGGCATGAGTTACTTAGGTAACAGGTAAAAATTGCCAAGAAAAATGTAGGATGGGTAATAGGCTAAAGGTGGTATTGGAGATAATGAAGAAAGAAAGAAAGAAGGGAGGGAAGGAAGGAAAGAAGGAAGAAAGAAAGGGAGGAAGAGAGAAAGATTTGGCTAAAGGTCTAACCATGCATATTCTTATAATCTGTATTAAAGATGGTAAACTATATGCTATATCAATGGGAAGTTATTAAAATTTTGTAATGATGCATTGACCTATGGGGGGTATTTGTATTTCCCTTGTAAGCATGCTACTTTGACTGTAGTAATGAAAGCAAATTGATTGAGAGAATGATGCATTAAGAAAAACAATCAAGAGAGAATACAGCTCTCTAGGGAGAGACTAGGTAGAATGGTCTACTGTTTTACACTAAAGAAGTAGAAAAGCAGAGAATTTCAAATTATTTAGAAGCTGAAATAGGCAGAACTTGAAAATGTGTATAATAAGGGCTGTGATGAAAGAAAGGTGAAAATTTTTAATTCAGGTATCTAACTTGGAAAACAGGTGTTTGGAAATATCATTCAATAAAATGGGGGCAAATTTTCACTTTAAAAACTGTTAGAGGAAGAGCAGTATCGGTATAAATTTGAATAGTTTGAATTTGAGATGCCAATTATACCCAAGTGGAGATGTGAAAATACACAGGGCAGCATGCAGCATTTATTATGCATTTAAAATATATTAGCTTAAAAATTGAAACGTGAGTGAAGAAAAGAATTAGCATAATATTTGTTTGTTATCAAGAGAAGCAGAAAACACTTACTAGACAAAAGTAGAAGATGCACAGAAAATTGAGTTACTTGCCAAAGGTCATCTGAAAACATCAAGGAAAGAATTAAAATAAAATGGAAAATAAGTGCAAGCTTATATTAAATTATGTTGAGAGCAGCAGTTATTTATTTTTACAATTGGAATACTTTTCTTTGAACTTATGATACATTGAAATTCATTGGAAATATTATGCATACACATATCTAAGTCAAATATATAATCTACCAAATGGTTTCTGGCATATATTTTCTTTTCTGTCTTTTCTTCAGAACATACCATGAAAATACATGAGGCAAATGGGATTTATAAGTAGAAACCTAGCAATTTTTTGGCTACACCATTTTGAATAAATAAATAAGAAATGAAATCTAATTTAAAACATATCACAAGAATAACTTATTTGTTATATATACAAAGTGCATACTAAAGTAGCTCATACACAGATGAAACTATTTCTTTTAAATCAAAATTTTTTGACAATGTTATCCATTATCCACTATTATTCTTATTAGTTGTGTCTTATTTTTATTCAATGTTTTCTATTGGATTTGCTATGAAAGATTAGTTTTGTTATAAGATTTTACATATAAAAATATGATATTGGAATACACGAGTAATTTTTCAATTCAAATTAAATCTGTTTTCAAGTTTACAATCAACTATGTTCTTCCATAATTGAATTTCTTGAAAATAGAAAGCATGCTGGTAGTATATTTTAATAATTTAAAATCCCTTAATACAGAAAAAATTGCATTTTGGCTTTGAGAATTATTATTTTCCAGAATAAAAGCATTCTTTTATATTCATCTGTATTCATAGATCATAAGCATTTTATTCTGTAGTACAATTTTAGATTTACAACTATTTTGAATATAGCATAAAGGAAATATCTAAATCCCAATGTAAGTAATTGTATGAACATCAGAATAGTTACCTTTGGTATCCTAAAGCAATTAAAGTTGTGTTGAAAAAATATAATTAAAAACAAAAATCTCCTCCTAAACCTGAAAAAAGAAAAAAATTAGTTTTGGATAAGCATTAATCAGAATGTGACATACATCACTGGTAATCCATTAATAAGACTGCAGATAGAAAGAAATCTCACCCTTTGTTACAGTCTAGCAGATACTACCTATTACATATAGCTTTTCAAGATAAATGATAGTCTTCAAATAAGAGGACTTGATAGCACCATTTGTCACACTAAGCTTATCCTACCTCAATTGGCAATTGGATGACCATCTATGTGAACTAATTGGTGTTATCCAGAGGAAAAATAAACTATTTTTAAGACTAGAAGAAATTTTGCAACTTAGAATAACACACTCAATGATGATATATTCCTGCCTTCCCACACACACTCAGAAATCAGGGGTGCTTTCTTCCTTGATGTTTACAGCTCAAAGAGATAGTTCACAAGTCTTGAGAAAGATATTCCTGGATCTTAAAACTGGCAAAAGGCTTATGTACCTTTAAAAAGATTTATAGACATTTTTGACAAACAGTGAAACTTACAAATGCAAGCTGTTTCAAGTAAATATTACAAGGGATGATTGAGGGAGTCTCTTCCCTATTTTCAACATAATCTCTTATTTGCCTTCATAATCTCCTCCTTCTTACTATAAAATGGTAATTATCTCTGTTGCTGTTTCTGTGTTTCTCTCACCAAATTACAGATATCTAAATATCCCACAAGTCCATAATATAATACAAAGCAAAGACATTATCAGAATTATAAAGGGGTAATAATTGCTGAAGTTTTAAACAGTCAGTACATTATTTGTCTTGGAGAAAAACCTTTGAATATGCCATATCAGTGATGGATGATGAAATCTGACTCTGGGTTAGCAATTCACATATATTTTTAAAATTCGACTTTAATTTTACAAACAGCTGTGATATATCTGTTGTTCTGTTTTCAAATAAACTGTCTACATATTATTTGACAGTTCCCCATGAAGTATTTCTCCATCCAAGCTTAAGGAGTAGCTTACTTGGATCTTGACAATCTGAATTTTTTAACAAGAGTTTTTATTGAAAGGTCCATTAAATTTCTCCTGAGTTTCAGTGAATTACGTAAGTACCGCCATATTATAGAGTACTGTATATGAAACATACAAGTAGCAGGCTTCAGAGAGAATAGGTGATAAATGTCTTAAAGAGGTGTTCTCTACAGAGGCAAATTTCCACAAGAGATGGCTTTGCCTAATCACTTCAAAATATGTCAAAGAGACATATTGTGGGATAAAATATATTTATGTCCTTCAGGGCCTGCTATCTGTCATGTGATACTATAATAAAATCAGATTGAAATGTAGTATCTTGTTGGAAGAGAGTCTGTTTTGACAGTCTTATAATCTTTATTTTAATATTAATGCTAATCAGTTGTACTAAAAACTCCACAAAGGATGGGGCATAGAGGTGTCCTATCACAGAAAACGATGATCTCCTTTTTCTGTGATGACCTGGAATTTAGTTTTGTGGTTTCCCTTGGCCCGGAGAAGGTTGGTTCAGTTGATTGAGAGGTTTAAACTTTTAGTTTTTGTTTACAATACTAAGATGGGAGAGAACTCACATCACAAGTAAATTAGGTAATAATAGATCTATTTTTCCCCAGTCCTTATCTCACAATACCTGCTTTCTATTTTTTTAATTAATTCAATTTTTTACATTATGGTTTCAAGTAACTCAGTGAAAACATTTCTCTTTTAAATTTACGACTTATCTCAGTCCATTTTGTGTTGGCATAACAGAATACCACAGGTTGAATAATTTATAAAGAAAAAACATTTCTTGCAGTTCTGGAATCTGGGGTTGAGGAATTGCACTTGGTGAAGGCTTTCTTGCTGCACTATAACATGGTAGAAGACATCATGTGACTCAGATTTCTCCTTCCCTTCTAATAAAGCCACTAATTGCCAGAGTCCTGCTCCCACCAGGTGTGAGATTTCCTGAAGGCGAGACAGAGTAGGTGAAAGAAAGAACTTACGACGAAAATAATATACTTGGACACCTGCTTGCAGGACAGATGCCTGTAGGACAGATGACATTTACTGTTAGTTAACAGAAAACTTTTATCCCATTCATAAAGGGGCAAGACAAAGAAAATTCTTTCACATACATATCCTTTAAAATTTACCACCATCTAGTGGTTTTAGAAGCAACAAGACAAAAACTCTACCTACTTTCTGTCAATGAGTCTTATTCTTTTCTTTTTAGTTGGAGTCTCATTCTGTCACCCAAGTTGGAGGGCAGTGGCTGCTCCCGGCCACCGCAGCCTCGACCTGCTGGGCTCTGGTGATCCTTCTGCCTCAGCCTTCCGAGTAGCTAGAACTACAGGTGTGCGCTACCACACTCGGCTGATTTTTTGATTTATTGTAGAGATGAGGTCTCACCAAGTTGCCCAGGCGGGTCTCAAACCCGCGGGCTCAGGCAATCCACTCACCTCAGCCTCCCAAAGGCATGGGATTACAGGCTGAGCCACTGAGCCCAGCTATGAGTCTTATTCTTAAAGCCCAAAATGATAGTTTTAGTCCAAAGTCCCAAATTACAGTCCTTGAAATGTCTCAAGAAAGTTTCCAAGTGCACATTTCTCCATCTATCAAGAGTTTTCTCTCTGGGGCTTCTATGACCTTCAAAGCTTTATAATCGCCTTTCTTGTCCAGGTGTCTTCATTACTTTTCTTTTATCCTGCAGTGTTTATTTCTAAAGAAAACTCAAAAGAAGCTTTTAGTGATGTTTCCCAGGTCCCCAAAGTTGCACTCTGTATTTAGTTAATTTATCATAAAAGTATCCAATTAATATATTATGAATTCAGTGAAAACCCCCTCTATAAATTTTAACTTAAAATTTTAACTATTGAATTAAGTAAAAACCTTAATGATTAATCTTCATCCTAAATCTGTGAAAATAGTGTTATAAATCACCTGCATAACTCCTAGATAAGTGTTAGAACTTATAATGAATTCATGATGAACTTACTATAAACTTGTGCTTCTAAAAAACCTTATGTCTAAATTCTAAACTACATAATTCTAAATCAAATAAGGAGTGAATATACTTATATCATTTTTTACTCAAGCAATATATAGTAACTTATAACCAAGTGAAAGAAAGCATTCTTGATGTGCTTCAGAGTTTAACCATTACATATGTTAGAAAAGGCCAAACATAGCATAGTGGGAAATGGAAAAATGAACAATGACGTTCCTAGGTTAGCTGTAAGTACTTTGCATAAACATGCCATTTTCTTCTTCCACGACTGCACAGGATTCTTCAGCCGTATCAACAGTAAAGATGGAAGACAGAAGGGCCTCTGCTGCCCAGACTTGTTTGCAGCTGGGAGTCCTCAACGCACCTGGACTTTGTTAATCAGGTGGGCCTCCAAGGCTGGCTCCCAACAACTAATCTTATCAAGGGGCTCTATCCTTCTGATCTCATCTATCACTAATTACCTCCCAAAGGTCCTACCTCCAAATAGCAACACATAAATTTCAGAATTATGTTTCTAAAACATAAACTTTGCAGGACACATTCAAACCGTAGCAAGACTTGAGTACCTGGATTCATATTACTTTTACATTATTATTATCAACAATTATTAATGAAGATGGTCTCGCTTTTACTTTTCAATAAGCAGATTGTTGGATTTACAAATCCAGACCCTGCTTATCCTGGGAGGACAATTTGGAACTAGTCAGAAGTGGGATTGTGAGGGCCATCACTGGGAGCACAGAACAAAACGTAGTGGGACAAATAACATTTGTTTTCTAGAAAAGTGTGATTCTGAAAGTAATCAAAATAACTCCTTTATGAATAGGACAGCAAGGCAGTCTAAGAGAAGCAGTATGTTCTCTGAAATATATCTTTTTTGTTTGAATTCTGTACCAAGACCAGTCACTCTTGAAAACTTGGTTTCAAGACCCATATACAGTTCACTTCTACCATGACAATGGCTACACATGGGAAGCATGACTCTAATTGAGGCTTTTTTGTTTTATTATCACTCTCGTAGCCAAATGGGTGTTCAGCAGCACTTGGAGGAGTGCTTCCCAAAAAAGCACCTATCTTTTTATTTTTATTCTTTTCTGGAACATTTTTATGTAGATGAAATCCCCTGGCCCATAGAGGTAGCCAACTTCTACTGGCAGATCTTTTCAGCTCCTTATGATTTTAGTTTCAGGGATTCTAGAGTATACTCTTTCAGTTATTGAACATGACTAGGAGATGATCTGGTTAAATCAGGTCTAGGACATGACCTCAGATGCAAATTTATGGACCTGCCAAACAAATTCAAAGAAAGATTTTGTTTTTGGGTACCAGGGCAGTTGGAAGAAGACTAATATAAAGTCTTAGGTGATTTTTAACCCAGTACATAGCTGAATCTTTACCAATAATTTTTAAAATTTGATGTATCTACTTTGAATAGCTTAAGGACTGAGCAAGATAGGGTATATGATAGTTTATAGAAATCTGCATAGAGTCACATACAGGGTAACAGTAGAGATAATATGGCTGCCTCTGTCTGATTCAAATACTTTGGCATATCAAAGTGAGAATTGTGTTTTTATCATTACCTGAATACCAATTTTTTGTTTAATTTGTTTCTGTTTTTGAAGAGGAAAGGGCTTCACACCATCTGGACATTATAAAATGATAAGTCAACAAAAACTCTGACCTTTAACATGCATTAGTACTATGAAAGTCAACTACCAAAGAATTTTATTCAAGTTATTCAGGGAACATTCTCTGTATTTTCTTAGGAGTAACCTATAAAGAATTTTGCTGACAAATATCATGTATCTATAATATGTTTTGATTCTTAAAAGATCTTTTTGGTATGCATAGTCACAGTCTAGTGACTTTAAAATTTATATTTTCTTCAGATAATTTGTTGGTGATATAACAGCACTAACCAAGGCAAAAAAAGACTGAGGTGTAGAAATTATTATATTAGGTCATTCCCATAGTCCAGTTACATTTCCTTTTTTTTTTTTTTAAACTTACTTGTGTTTCTCCAGTCTGATAGAATTTGTATATCCTTTGAAAACCTTCTCCCCAATACCCACTCCATCTTTAATCCATGGTAACCACCATTCTCCTCTTTTCTTCTAAGGGTTCAAATTTTTAGATTCCACATACAAAAGAGACCATGCAGTACATGACCTTAGATGTTTATTTAACTTAACAATGTCCTCCAGGTTCATCCATGTTGTCACAGATGACAACATTTCCTTGTTTTATTAGGCTGAATAGCGCTGCATTGTGTGTGTGTGTGTGTGTGTGTGTGTGTGTGTGTGTGTGTGTCTGCATGCATGCATATGTTTCACATTTTCTTTATTCCTTAACCAGTTTATGGAAACTAAGATTGATTCTGTATCTTGGGTATAGAATCCAAAAATGTTGCAATGAACATGCAAGTGCAGAAATCTCCTCAACATGCTGATTACAATTGCTTTGGATATGTACTCAAGAATGGAATTTCTAGATTACATGGTAGTTCTACTTTTTGGGAAACGTTTATATTGTTTTCCCTAATATCTTTACTAATTTACATTCCCACTGAAAGTGTGCAAGTGTTCCCTTTTATCCATACAAACTTGCTATCTTTTGTCTTTTTATAATAGCTATTCTAACAAATGCGAGATAATATCTCCTATAGAAGCAAAGAGAAAGCTTCTTGTTTGCATTTTGAAGTTGAGTAAAAATCAGCTGACAAAAGGCAGATTAACGGGAAAAAGCCATACAGATGTGATTTTAAAGTGCATAGCATGAGGGAAGCCCAGGCGAGTAATTATCCAAAAACCCAATAAGATACAGATTCTTATATATCCTTTTGCACATTGAAAAGAGAGATGAAAAATATGGATGCTTTCAAGATAATACATTAATTTTAGTGAATTCAATGGGCTTGGACAACATACCATGGCCTAAGACAAAGTTTGCTGGGGCTGCAGAGCAGATGATGGTTTGTGACAAAAATTTGCCCAGATGTGTTGGTAAAACTTTGATTTTTCTTCATAGGATATATGTTCATGAAAACTGAGGGAAGGAACCGGAAGTAATTACTTTCTTCTTTGTCATGTCTCATCTTTAGACAGATAAGAAAGTATCAAAAGAAAGCTTCTTCTAGCACCTGTTGGTCTCCGAGGACTTTTAATTTAAAATAATAAGCATATTATGTATCATGTTTCAGAGTAAACTGTCCTGGTCTTCTTGACTCCTTATGTTTTTGATTTGTTTTTCCCTGATGACTAGTTTTGTGAGAATTTTTAATAAACCTTTTGCTCCCTGGCATGTCTTCTTTTGAGAAATGTTTATTGAGATATTTTGCTGATTTTTAAAATCAGATAATTTGTTTTCTTACCATTGAGTTGGCTGGGTTCCTTATATATTTGAATATTAACTCTTTTCCAGATATACAGTTTTCAAAAATTGACTTCCATCTGTAGGTTGTCTCTTCACTCTTCTAATTGTTTCCCTTGGTGTCAGAAGAGTTTTTATTTGTTAAAAATCCCATTTGTCTCTTTTTGCTTATATTGTCTACAGTTTTGAGGTAAGTCAGATTTCTGTTACCCCTTTATAATCCATTTGTCCATTTTATTTTGTAAAGCACATTTTTGAAGGAAAAAATATTTCTTAATGTAGTAAAAGTGAAGATCTTAAGTTTTAAGTTTTCCATGTTTTATCAATAGCTTTTGCAGCTTTATCAGCAAGATGAATTAGTGATATTTTGGCAGGTAATGGTAAAGTCAATAGAAAATTAGTTATCAATTTCTATGAGAATTTTTAGTTCTCACCAAAGTTAAAAATATTTTTCTTTTTAATTTGTTCTGTTGTGTGGCAGACATCAACCATATATATTAGTAATAAATTAGAAATATATTAGATATTTACATATATATGTTAGAAATTATTAGGATTATCCCTAACTATACATATAACTAATAAATATGTATATAAGTATTCCAGAACCAGTAAATGCATCTCAAGTATCTGTTATTAACTCTCTTGCTTTTAGAAACTTAATTCCAGAGAAAACGTAAGCATCTATTATTTTATGATAAGTCATCACAGCATGGGAAGCCTTAAGTGGGACACTTTCTTTCCAAGTACCTGACCCATAAGTAAACATTATTAAATATGCAATATGAGTATAAATACCACATCAGTCAGGTCAGGCTTTTCAAGATTTAGAATCTCCAAAGGTGAAAAAGAGGTTATAGTCAATTTTAGTTTTTCAAAATCGTCTTCAGTTTGTAGAGATGAGACAAAAGGATTTGGATAATTATTATGCAAATCAAAAGTATCATTCATGCTACAAACCTAGAATTTATTGACTACAACCCTCTACTTATCCCCCAAATTATCTAAGTGTTTGTTTGTTTTTAGTATTTAGTTATATTTTAAAACACTTAGATGTAACATTCTATGGCCTATAGCTATCAACAAATGACCTAAATAGTATACTTCAGTTGAGCAGTGTTGCAATTTGTCTAGTGATGCTTTATGCAAGTGTGAAGCTAAGAATTGTAATGCAGCCTAAGTATCAATTTTGCATTGCTCTATAGTTTATAAGCTGCTAGAAATTCACCTACATTTGAAAAACTATAGGTACCTCTGATGGAAAAAGTTCCTCTGAAGTATTTTGGGAAATGTCATCATTGTTTGTGTTCTGAACTAGAGAAATTGTAGGAGAGTTCCAAAACCCTTGTGGAATCATTTACCTTATATTGGACTCCTTCATAAGCGAAAGAAAACACGAATTTAGAGTCAACTGCTAAAGGAAACCAAAGAAAAAAAGAAAGTGGGAGGAGAAACAGAGAAAGGAAGAGAGGAAGGAAAGAAGGAACAAAGAAAGGAAGAAAGAAAGGAGAGAAAGATATACAGAACATAGATCAATTACAAAGAAAAAATTTGCAGACAATAATATCAAAGTCAGTAGAATTATAAAACTAGGAACTACAGGGATTTGTAGAACAAAAAATTTTCTACAGGGATTTGTGGAACAACTTCTTTAAAATCCTTTACAATTCTATATCGTGGTTGACTATCTTTATCAAATTTATCCTTCTTTATTGTAAGTATGGGAGTATTACCAAGTATGTACTCTTTAAAAATATATACTTTTGTCTGATTATTTTATAATTAGTTTTATTTCTTTTATTGGTGCTATCAACAAATGACACTCTTTTATCCATGACCATGGCTAAATTTTTTAGTTAATCATTTTTATTGGTTCTATAGCAAATAAAACCCAAATCACCTTTACAGATTGGGGTGATTTTTCTGGCACAATGTGAGACTGCCACTCTCTGCCATCGCACTTTTCTTTCAAAAGGCACATGGTAATAGAATAAAGTGATTTTCCCCCAAGGAGTTCCAAAGGTACTGAATATGGTAGCCTTTAAGTTGTACCACAGTTTTCTCACAAGTATATTTATAGGAAAAACAGGAGAAGGTAGAACATATATTCCTCAGTCAGAAGATTTATCTGTATGGGAACTGTGGAGGAAAAAGAATAAATAGGAAAGGGAACAATCTGACACAAAACACCAAAAACCTGTGGTCACCTAATGGAATGTAAAAAATTCTGGAGAAAACTGCACAATAACTATCACCAGTACCACCAGTTCCCACCTCTGAGACTCCCTAAATGAATTTGAAGCAATTTACCATTTCTTCCATAGCCCCTAGGCTTTCCTTATTACCTTGTTTCTGCAATCCCTGCATCCTCCAGAGTCAACTTTTATACTTCCTTTTCCAATGTCCTGGTTTCTTTTTTTCAACCCTTGCAGGTTGGCCAGCTTAGAGATCATTTTCATTAGTAAAGAGTTCTCATTGAGAAGCCAGCATAGCACTTTTAAGTTTTTTCTCTTCAACTTTCTCTTGATTATCACCAAAGTGAGTAGCTGCTTCTACCAGATTTTCCTTAACTTGGATATATAGTCTTCAAGACAACCTAGACAAAGGTGTTTAGGGTCAGAGGGCTATTTTTATCAACTTTTGAATCTATGCTAGTAATTTTTATGAAAGTCTCTAGAAACCATGGATGAAAATCAATTGGGGGATTTCCCATCTTCTGAGCATACCACTGTAACTCTCAGTTCACTTTTAGCAGCGAGGTATCAAGTTCAGTTATTGGTAACCCATTTCAATGGATTTCTAGCACTAGTAGATCCTTCTATAATTATGTGTGTAAATTGGAAGAGGAGGATGTGTGTTACATATTCAACTTTACTTGGCTATCGTAACCATTTGATGGGATCTTCAGAACCCCAATATTTTTGCTCTATCAAAGGAGCAAAGTTGGTTGGTTGCAGAATTCCATACAGGAGTCAGTACATATCTCCATGTGTGGGGTTGTAAGATAGTTTGCTATGGGCTACTACAAACTTCTGAGCATGGGAAGAAGAAGAAAGTTTTAAGTGTCATTAGCTGGCAAGAAACGCACGTGACTAACCCAGGAGTCCTGGGTATCTTCTCAATGATATCTGCTCTTCTGACAATTCAAAAAGAAGCAGGTTTTTCTCTCACTGAGACCAGGAAAATGTAAATTATATGGCACCCTGGATCCCCTTTCTGTTTTCATGTTCATCAGCTTAACATTTTGTTTGTTTCCTTTTTGTCCATGGGATGAGTGCAGCTATTCTCCATTCTGTTGCCTTCATACAAGATACAGTTTCTTATGCACATTCTCAATCATTTTATGATCCTTCCTCCTTATCACATTTGCTTTCCTCACTACATGATATATAGATAATAATGACTTTGGAGGGGCAAATCAGAATTAAGACAGAGTGAAATTATAGCTAGACCATGAAGCACTCAAACCTGTGCCCTCAAGGAGAGCAGGAAATGAAGTTGTACCCATGTCCCTCTTTTCAACAAGAATCTACTAACAGTGGTGATTTAGTTCATGTGTGCTGCTATAACAAAATACTTGAGACTGTGTGATTTATAAAAAACAGAAATTTATTTCACACAGTTTTGGAGGCTGAGAAGTAAAAGGCAGGACCTTAGCAGGTTCAGTGTCTGGTGTGGGTTTCTCTCTACTTCCAAGATGGTGCCTTGTTGCTGAATCCACCCGTGGGAAGAAATGCTGTGTCCTCATATGACAGAAGGTAGGAGGGCAAAGAAGCCACGGGTTGCTTGAAGTCTCCTTTACAGAGGTTTTAATCTCATTTAGGAGAGAAGAGACCTCATGGCCTAATCACCTCTAAAAGGAACTCTTAAAACCACCACATTGTCTGTAAAGTTTCAACACTTGAATTTTGGAAAGGACACATTCAAAACATAGCAGAAGGAAGCCACCCATCTAAGAGGTCATAACCTCACATTTCTCAGACTCATTTTGAGGTGAGGAGAAATAAAGACCACCAGGAGAAGCAGAGGGAGTAGCTACCACATAAAAATGGTCAGGAGGGCTCTGTGAAAGAGAAAATGCCATAATTCTTACATTTAATATTCCATTTTTCTCAATCTTTTCCTATGCTTATCCAATTTACTTTTATCTTTTGTCTTAGAATAACGTTCATCTCGTAAATACCAGTGATTCATTTGTTTGAGATGATACCTCTATAAGTCTGCTAGAGCTGCCCTGACATACCATGAACTAGGTAATTTCAAAAACTGAAATTTATTTTCTAGCAATTCTGAAAAAACCAAAATCAAGGTCTTGGCAGGATTGGTTTCTTCTGAGTCTTCTCTTTTCAGCTTGCAGATAGATAGACCTGTAGACAACATTTCTGGCTTCCTATGTTTTCTGAACATATTGTAATCCTGGTAAAAATTTTAGAATAAAGCCGGGCTCGGTGGCTCAGCCTGTAATCCCGCACCTTTGGGAGGCTGAGGTGAGTGGATTGCCTGAGCCCGCGGGTTCGAGAACCGCCTGGGCAGCGAGACCTCATCTCTACAATAAATCAAAAAATCAGCCGGGCGTGGTAGCGCATGCCTGTAATTCTGGCTACTCAGAAGGGTGAGGCGGAAGGATGGCCGGAGCCCAGCAGGGCGACCGAGTGAGACTCCAACTCAAAAAAAAAAAAAAAAAAAAAAAAAAATTAGGATCTGTATTGCCCATGTATATTCAATAATAATATATCTTGAATTTTGAGAGGGTAGTTCATGTGGCTAGTATTCCAAAGTTGTAGAGAGCTAAAAGGGAAGTGTATAACTTAGGGAATCTTACCTGATTGCAGTGTGACCACAAGGCTGTTTGCTGTCCCACTCAATTCAGAAACTGCAAAACTTATCCTATTTCCATTGCCAGAATTATTGGGGAAAATAAAAACAAAACTTCTGCAAAAATTCCTGAAAGGTAACAGGCAACAAAACATAGGCAATATGCTAAAGAGATTACAAAGAAAGAAAGAAATCTTACCTTTTATATAGCCAAGCACATATATCCTTTACATATATGTTTTCAAAATAGATTATAATTAGTCCTCCAGTAAGAGGACTTGACAGAATCATTTGTCACACATAGTTGATCCTAAGTGCACTGGATAATTAGCATGACCCTCTGTATAGTTAATTGGATTTATTCAAAGAAAAAGTAAATTAACCTAGTTACTTTTGCAATTTGTAGTGAGGCAACCCAAACTCTCTGTTCCTAAAGTTAGGCTCTTATCATCCCATAGAAACAGAGATTGGGGTGCTATCTTCTTTGATAATTATACCTCAGAAAGATGCTTCTGGGTCATTGAAAAAGACATTCCTTGGTCTTTAAGCAGGTGAGAGACGTATTAGCTTCTATTTTGATTTATGTTTTTTTCAGATCTATTAATATTTGATTGCTGAATTTAAAATTATATTTATTTGTGGTATACAATATGGTGTTTTAATATATAAATACATTGTACAATAATTAAATCAAGGTAATTAACATATCCATCTCACATATTTATCAATTTGTTTTTGGTTGGTGAAAATATTTAAAATTTCTCTTACAATTTTCAAGTATACAGCACATTATCATTAACTATAATCACTGTGCTGTACAATAGATCTCCAGAACATATTCTTCCTAACTAAAATTTTATACCTTTTAATTTTTTTGAGGAACATCTATAGCATTTTTCATAATGGCTATGCTAATTTATGTCCCACCAACAGTATAAAAGTTACCTTCTCAACATCTTTACCAACATTTATCTTTTGAGGTTCTTATATATTTTAACTATGAATTCCTTATTAGACATATTGCTTGTAATTCTTATTTGTTTTCAACTTCATAGATTATCTTTTTACTCTGTTGGTGTTTCCTTTGTTGAGCAGACACTTTCTAGGACTCAATGTCATTTTTACTATTTTTACTTCAGTTTTCTCTGCTTTGGGGGGTCATATTAAAGAATATTTTGAAAACCAATATCAAAATTATTTTCTCTATGTTTTCTTTTAGTAGTTTTAGAGTGTCGGGTTGTGTTAGTCTTTTTCATTTCTATAAAGAAATACCTGTGGCTGGGTAGTTTATAAAGAAAATATATTTATGTGGCTCACAGTTCTCCATAGTGCAGACATCTGCTCAACTTCTGGTGAGGCTTTAGGAAGATTTTACTCATGGCAGAAGGCAAGGAGAAATAGCTTGCACCATGACAAAAGCAGAAGCATGAGAGAGAAGAGCCATACTTGTTAAAACAACCACCTCTTACATGATCTAATAGAGAACTCACTCACTACCATGAGAATGGAATCAAGCTATTCACAAGGGATTCACCCCCATTATCCAAACACCTCCCACTGAGCTCCCCCTCCAACATGGGGATCACATTTCAACTTGAGATTTAAATAAGACAAATGTCCAGACTATATCACAGGTCTTACATGTAAGTCTTTAATTCATTGTGAGTTGATTTTTGTATATGGTTTGAGATAAAGGTCCTGTTTCATTTTCTGCATATTGGACTTCAAATTTTCCTAGCATTACTTGTTGAAAAGACTATCCTTTTTCCATTGTGTATAGAAGACCAATTAACCATAAATGTCTAGATTTATTTTTGGTCTCTCTATTTTGTTCCCCTGAGCTGTATGTCTATCATAACAATGTTACCTTTTGTATTATTATGGTTCTAAAGTATATTTTAAGCTCAGGTAGTGTGATCTAGTGTGACTACCTAGTCACACTAATATACTTTGAGATTAGGTCATGTAACCAGCTTTATCTCATGATTTTTTTTTTTTGTTATTCTGAATCTTTTCTGGTCGCCTCCAAAATTTTGGATTTATTTTCTATTTCTGTGAAAACTGTCATTGGAATTGCAAAAGGGATTGTATTGAATCTGTAAATTGCTTTGGGTAATATGAACATTTTAACAACATTAATATTTCCCATTCATCAAAATAAGACATCTCTACATTTTTTGTGTCTTCTACAATTTCTTTTATGAATGCTTTATAAGTTTTAGTGTGCAAATCTTTGACCACTTTGGCTACATTTATTCTTAAGTATTTATTCCTTATTTTTTAGAGATAAAAGATTATGTCTCACTAAGAGAATTTTACAAAGATAAAAACAACAAACCAGATTGGGAATATTTTTCAATAAATAGACACTATTCCTTGTTATTGCTCTAAAACCTGGGACAGATGAGCCTCTCCCTGAATCTGTTTCTTGAAGTCTTCATATATTGCAAATTCTAAAATATTTCACAATGTATCAGGACATTTTGTTTCAGGATTCAGCTTTCAGAGCTGACATAGCACCGCTTCAGTGACTAACATGGTTTATGCTCCAGGGAAGCACTTCACAAATTTTGAAGTATGTTCTCGAAACAGTTTCATCTGGAGGTCATAAAGGTTTTGAATTTCCCCCTCCTAATATCAGACAACAGTGCTTTATAAAGAAACTGATGTACTAGAGGGAAAAAAAAAAACCCCTCAAATTTAATGAGCTTGTTAGGTCCTCCTCTCTTATAGCCGGAATAAGACAGGTCCTTGTATAGCAAAATGTAACTTTTCAATAGCTTCAACCATCCCTTGCTTTTTTTGTTCATCTTCTAATTTGAGAATTTGCCAGGTACCTATAATTTAGTGTGGGCTTGCAATACTTGCACATGACAACTGATGAATAATCTTGACATTAAATAATTTATATAACTAATGAATTAATATATCAATAAGGATAGTAGGCATGGACAATAATATATGCATTTTACATTGACTCATTAAACATTAAAATTGTGAATAATTTTATTTTTATCATATGTAATAAGATATAATTTTTAAAATAATATATTCCACTCTATTGT
>NW_007247770.1:358423-361100 GCF_000164805.1 Carlito syrichta | reverse complement strand
CCACCTAAAGAAACTGGAAAAGCAAGACCACAAAAACACTAATTTCAGCAGAAGAATCCAGATCACCAAAATAAAAACCCAAATCCAGGACATAGTAGACAAAAAGATAATACAAAAAAATCAATGAAACAAAAAGCAGGTTCTTCAAAAGGATAAACAAGATCAATGGTCCCCTAGCTAGACTGACCAAGAAAAAATGAGAAAAAAACCAAATAAGCACAATCAGAAACACAAAAGGTGAAGTCACATCTGACCCTGAATAAATACAAAAGATCATTACAGACTACTACGTACACTTGTATGGAAACAAACTTGAAAACCTTAAGGAAATGGAGGACTTTCTGACATCACACAACCTACCTAGGTTGGAACAAGAAGAAATTGAGACCCTAAATAGACCAATGACAATCAAGGAAAACGACTACATAATAAGAAAACTTCCTACAAGAAAAAGCCCTGGTCCAGATGGCTTTCCAGCAGAATTCTATAAGACATTCAAGGAGGAGCTGACACCAATCCTACTGAAGGTATTCCAGGCGATTGAAAAAATGGAACTCTCCCCAAATCATTTTACGGAGCCAACATCACATTGATACCCAAGCCAGGTAAAGATCCAACAAAGAAAGAGAACTACAGGCCAATATCTTTGATGAACATAGATGCTAAAATTCTCAACAAGATCCTAGCAAACCGAATTCAGCAATACATCTCAAAAATCATCCACCATGACCAAGTAGGCTTTATTCCTGGCATGCAAGGCTGGTTCAACATTCATAAAACCATAAATGTAATTAAATACATCAACAGATGTCAAAACAAAAACCGCATGATCATATCATTAGATGCAGAAAAAGCTTTTGAAAAAATCCAGCACCCCTTCTTGATAAAAACCCTTGAACATCTAGGCATATGGGAAACATAACTCAAAATAGTAAAAGCCATCTACTAGAAACCCACAGCCAGCATACTCCTAAATGGACAAAAATTGGAACCAATTCCCCTGAAAACTGGAACTAGACAAGGATGCCCACTCTCACCCTTCCTGTTCAACATAGTATTGGAAGTCCTGGCTAGAGCAATCAGAGAAGAGGAGGCAATCAGAGATATTCAAATAGGAAAAGAGGAAGTCAAGTTATCTCTCTATACAGATGATATGATTGTGTACCTTGAAAACCCAAGCAAATCTGTCAAAAGTCTCCTTACATTGATAAAGGCCTTTGGCAAAGTTTCAGGGTACAAAATAAATGTACAAAAGACAATCGTATTTCTCTACACCAATAATAAACAAACAGAACCCCAAATAAAAAACACAATTCCATTCACAATAGCCACAAAAAAAATGAAATACCTTGGCATCTTCCTAACCAGAGACGTGAAAGACCTTTACAATGAAAATTACAAAACACTGCTCAAAGAAATCAAAGCTGACACGAAGAAGTGGAAAAATATCCCATGCTCATGGATCAGAAGAATCAACATTGTGAAGATGTCCATCTTACCTAAGGCAATCTACAAATTCAATGCAATACCCATTAAATTACCAACAACATTCTTCTCAGACCTAGAAAAACAACACAGGAATTCATATGGAAACACAAACGTCCAAGAATAGCCAGAACAATCCTCACCAAAAAAAAAACAACAACAACAACAAAAAAAAAAACAAAGCAGGTGGTATCACAATACCAGACTTCAAACTTTACTATAAAGCTACAGTCATCAAAACAGCTTGGTATTGGTATAGGAACAGGCACATAGATCAATGGAATAGAATTGAGATTCCAGAAGCAAAACCTCAATTTCTCAACCAACTCATCTTTGACAAAGCCCCCACCACCTACCACTGGGTAGAGGAGAACCTATTCAGTAAATGGTGCTGGGGAAACTGGCTGACCACATGCAGAAGATTTAAACAGGACCCCTATCTATCCCCATGCACAAAAGTTAACTCCAAATGGATCAGAGACCTAAATATAAAACCTCAAACCATAAGAACCTTAGAAAAGGAAGGAAATATCCTCATGGAAATCAGAACTGACATCCAATTACTGTACAAAACCCGAAACCCACAGTTCATAAGAGAGAAGATAGACAAGTGGGACCTTATTAAACTGACAAGCTTCTGCAAAGTCAAAGAAACCATCAAGAGAGCAGGGAGACAGCCTACAGACTGGGAAAAAGTATTTGCCAACTCTAGGTCTGACAAAGGCTTAACATCCTGGATCTACAAGGAACTGAAACGTACTGAAAAGAAGAAAACAAACAACCCCATTATAAAATGGGCAAAAGATATGAACAGACAATTCACAAAAGAAGACATCTGAGCAGCCAACAAACACATGAAGAAATGCTCATCCTCACTAATCATCAGGGAGATGCAAATCAAAACCACACTGAGATATCACCTAACTCCAGTCAGAATGGCAATTATCAACAACTCAAAAAATAACAACTGCTGGAGAGGGTGTGGTGAAAAGGGAACACTTCCACACTGTTGGTGGGAGTGTAAACTAGTGCAACCTCTGTGGAAAGCAGTGTGGCGATTCCTAAAAATTGACCTTCCATATAATCCTGCAATCCCCCTACTGGGAATATACCCTGAAGAACTCAAATCACTCTATAAAAAAGATACCTGCACACGTATGTTTATCGCAGCATTGTTCACAATAGCAAGAAC
>NW_007247770.1:252479-358205 GCF_000164805.1 Carlito syrichta | reverse complement strand
ATAATGGACCTTGAACATCCAATGTAATGCTATAAGAAAATGACTGACAGTACTGGGAAAATATGGGGGGGAGGAGGATGGGATTAACAGTAGCAAATATCTGTCTGGGGATGGGAAAACGCCTCTTATCAACAGGTTGCCTGAATAAAATGTAATTGTACACCTAACCCTTAACTGTACCCCACAAAACCATAATAAAAAATATTGACTAATAAAAAAAAGTTGTATAGATACATGAAAAATATTTTAATTTTTTAAATTATTTTCATTAAATTCAAGAAATATAGAGTATATGGACACAATCTAGATAAAAAAATTAATGAAGGTAATAATGAGATTATTATAAACAGTATTAAGGTTACTGCAAGTAGTATGTGGCCATTATAAAAAAAATAGCATTTATATGGTGATGCTTTTTTCTTAATCTTTGTAAAAGTGAAATGCAAAATGTCTTGTGCTCCAATTAATATAAATGTTTTAACATTTAAAAAACAGTAAATATTTGAATGTTAATAATGTTTTCTTATGATCTAATATTAATAATAATAATGCATATTAAATAGAATTAGTTAAGTAACATTTTATTTTGGTTAATGCTGATATTTAAAGAATTTGGTAGTAGAATGAGAAGACAGAACAAGACATAAAATTTTAGTTTTCTTCTGGAAATTCCACTGTCTTTTTTTCATGTATCATTTACTTCAATTCACCTTCAGTAGATTCTACTCTGCATGCAGGGTTGGCCAAGACCCAACGCTTTTCCTAGAAATTTCTGATATTTTAAATATATAATCCATATATTTAGAGTCAGAGATTTATGACTCCATGGTAGTAAAGTTTGATCACAGTATTAAAAGAGTATTTAAAACAGGCCTTGCTCCATGGCTCATACCTGTAATATCAGCACTTTGGTAGGGTGAAATGGAAGAGATGCTTGAGCCCAGGAGTTTGAGATCAGCCTCGGCAACATAGGGAGGCCTCGTCTCGACAAAAATTTGTTTTAAAAAGTAGCAAGGCTTGGTGGTGCATGCCTATAATCTCAGTTACTCAGGAGGCTGGTGTGGAAGCAGTGCCTGAATCTGGAAGGCCAAGGCTGCAGTGAGCCATATTGTGTCACTGCACTCCAGCCTAGACAACAAAATGAGACTCCAACAAAACAATAGCAATGAAATATATATATATATATATATATATATATATATATTGGACTTTAAATAAAGGAAATAGAAAAGGAGCTGAAAAGTGACAGAAATTTGGAAAGATTAGCAATTCAGCTATATTCCCTGTTAAATGTCTATAAACAATCAAAAGATTACAGTTTTTCAGTTAGATTATAGGAAGAAGTCCCTCCTATCAAACTCATGCCTGAATTTTGCATTATCTGAGTGTGAATTCCTGAAACACGTAGAATTTTAATTTATAAATGTATTAATTAGGATTGGTAAAATTAATCAGGATATATTACTCTAAAGCTTTACAATTTCATGTCAAATAAGATTTTCCTGATTCTATTTGAAGAATATTTTTATTTTACAAGTTATATGCATGAAATTAATTAAGTGGATGTGACTTCCCCTTTGTATAGTAAGATTATCTGGAAACTTTCAAGAAACCCTCTGTGACCTGGAAAATTTTAATAATCAATTTTATATTATTTGGATATTTTCAGCCTAAGCATTTTGTACCCAACTTTGGCTTAAAACTGATGATGTATTGCTCTTGTTGTAGACTAAATAAATATGTAATGCTCAGCCTCCAGATTTTTAATGATAATTAAAATATTTTTACATTTTAAAGATATTAGTTTATACATATGTAATTATCAATGTCCCTTTCTCAAAATTGGCTCATACTAACCGGGCTTGGTGGCTCAGCCTGTAATTCTGTGCCTTTGGGAGGCTGAGGTGAGTGGATTGCCTGAGCCCGTGGGTTCGAGACCCTCCTGGGCAGCAAGACCTCATCTCTACAATAAATCAAAAAATCAGCTGGGTGTGGTAGCACATGCCTGTAATTCCAGCTATTCAGAAGGCTGAGGCGGAAGGATCGCCAGAGCCCAGCAAGCGAGGCTGCGGTGGCCAGGAGTGGCCACTGCACTCCAGTCCAGGAGACAGAGTGAGACTCCAACTCAAAAAAAAAAAAAAAATTGACTCATACTTAAGAGAGACTTCATGACATAGGGTGTGAAAATCAAATGTGATATATTTAGGTCAAATAAAACTGCTAATGCTTTAAATAGCTTCTAAAACAAGAATTTTAATATATTATAGGAATTATATAAGTTCTAGAAAGTGGCAAATATTAATAGTTGTTTGATTTGACCTTATATAAAAAAGAAAAACTTAAAAGCAAGAGAGGGTCAAATTAATTTTATGATCATTCAAAACAGTTTAAACTTGAATAGCATCTAAGCTTATGTGTCATAAGATAAAATAAAAGACAGCAGAAAGAAATATATACACACATACACACATACATATGTGTGTTAAATCTGAGAAAAATTCCAAAGAACAGTAGCTTCCTTAGAGAATAAAGGCTGGCTTGTTCTACTTTATTTGCCAAGAAGATAAATAAGAAAGGCAGAGAAAATCATGTCGTAGAAAGTGTACTGCCTCTTTGAGTGAAAATCAGATAGTGTTCCAGAATCCAGAATTCTGCCAATAAGTACTTTCTTTTATCTAAGTAGACACAAAAGTGGATTTTTTTGACCTGGTTTAAATAATTTAAAAATCTCTGTCATTTGTGTTATATAGCATTGGCAGTTTTCTTAACCTTAAAAAAAAATTTATTTGGAAAAATGGTAAAAATTTATCTCCTTTTAAAAAAAATTAAATGTTTATGTAATATTAACATAGTGTTTCACTTAGACAAAATGAGACTAGAAAAATTTTCATCAAATATTGACAAAATTATTCTATGGCTATATAGGTTAGGCATTTTTTGCTATTCTTTTCAGAAATGGTTCTTAAAAATATGGTTCCTAATAAAATATATGCTTGATGTTGGGAACCAGCCTTGGAGGCCTGCCTGATTGACAAAGTCCAGGTGTGCTGATGACCCCTGGCTGCAAAGCGAGTCCGGGCAGCTGAGGCCCTTCTGTCTTCCATCTTTACTGTTGATACAGCTGAAGAATTATGCACAGCCATGGAAGAAGAAAATGGCATGTTTATGCGAAGTACTCACAGCTAACCTAGGAACGTCATGGTTCATTTTTCCATTTCCCACTATGCCGTTTGGCCTTTTCCAACATAAGTAATGGTTAAACTCTGAAGCACATCAAGAATGCTTTCTTTCACTTGGTTATAAGTTACTAGATATTGCTTGAGTAAAAATGATATAAGTATATTCACTCATTTGATTTAGAATTATGTAGTTTAGTGTTTAGACATAAGGTTTTTTAGAAGCACAAGTTTATAGTAAGTTCATTATGAATTCATTATAAGTTCTAACACTTATCTAGGAGTTATGTAGGTGATTTATACCACTGTTTTCACAGATTTAGGATGAAGATTAATCGTTAAGGTTTTTACTTAATTCAATAGTTAAAATTCTAAGTTAACATTTATAGAGTGGGCTTTCACTGAATTCATAATATACTAATTGGATACTTTGATGATAAATTAACTAAATACAGAAAGCAAATTTGGGGGCCTGGGAAACATCACTAAAAGCTTCTTTTGAGTTTTCTTTGGCAATAAACACTTCAGGATAAGAGAAAAGTAATGAAGACAACTGGACAAGAAAGGTGATTACAAAATTTTGAAGGTCATAGAAGCCCCAGAGAGAAAACTCCTGATACATGGAGAAATGTGCACTTGGAAACTTTCATGAGATATTTCAGGGACTGTAATTCGGGACTTTGGACTAAAACCATCATTTAGCAGACAGTGTTCTTGGCTTGTTTGTTGTTTCTAAGACTGCTAGATGGTGGTAACTTTTAAAGGATATGTACATGAAGGAATTTTCTTTGTCTTGCCCCTTTACAAATGGTATAAAAGCTTTCTGTTAACTAACATTAAATGTCATCTGTGCTGCAGGCTTCTGGCCTGCAAGCAGGTGTCCAAGTATATTATTATTTCATCATAAGTTCCTTCTTTTGCCTATCCTGTCTCTCCTTCAGGAAATCCCACACCTGGCAGGAGCAGGACTCCCCAGTGTACCAATGTGATTTCATCCCAATAATAGATTAGGCTGGTATGTTTTAAATTGTTGTTGGTTCTTTTTCTTCTAACCATCAATTACTTAAAAATAAGTTACTATATCCAGGCACTTCTGAAATATTTTTTCCTTAATTTAGCATAAACATACAATTACATAGCATCACTCTGTTTATCCCAGCTGCCAACATAGAGGTTTTTAAAAAATCTCTAACTGTGACAAGTTAATATCAGCAATGACTCCTTATTTCATAATTTTATATCACAAATTTGTAATACTGAGCTAATAAAATGAAAAGTTTGAAAATGTAAGTATTATTAAACAAAATGAAGTGATGTTACATAGACAACATTCTTAGAATTTTCAAAAATGGCTTTTAAAAATGTCTTCTTTCCTTAAAATATCTAGAAATATAATTTATAATACTTATTCAAGACCTGTGGAAACCGAAATTAAATATGAATTAAAAGTTTTATAATATATAAAGTTCTAAGATGAAAAAGAGCCAGTAAGTTAGAGTACTGTCTTCAAGAAACACAGAGCATTACTTTTTCAGCTATATTTCCCCAGGATATGTCCAGCCTAGTTTAAATGACTAAAGTAAGGAAGCTTTCTCTAGCCATCTTTTAGAAGACTATCCCATAGCCTAATTCTTTGTACAGTTAAGAATTTTGGTATGTGTGTAAAACTCAGGACATTTTTATGTCTTGTTTTAGCAAATTGTTCACAGATGACTTTAAAAAAAAAAGTTGCCCTGATATAGAATCAGATGATTGAGAACTCATACTGCATTTTGCTTAATATTTGCCGGTTATTACCATTCTGAATATTATGTACTTATATCCATAACTCATCTTTCTATATTATGATTTTACATAGTTTGTAAATAGAGTTACTGTGAGCTATCTCATAATGACTAAAAATGGAAGGTGTAGAAATTAAATGCAATCAAGCAAGACAGATTAATTTTAAAAACTTGTACCCCTAGATACTTTTCAAAGATGATGAGCTTTTTTATTGTTTCTGTGATGTGACTACTAATTGTTATGATAACAGAGCTAACATTCTTCAACAAGTGATTTCAAGAACTCTTCAGCATGTGCCAGAGACCAAATGTGTATCTGCATGTGGGGGCACACAAGCATACCCAAATATATACAGTATATACAAACACACATATATGTTTGCATATGCATATATATGCATATTTTTCTATTTCAATAATCATATAAACATCACCCTATTATAAAAATAGACATTAAGAAGAGGATCTAGTTAAAATATTTGTTGAAATTATCTCCACATAAAATAATAACTAAAGTTGTACATTTATAGGAAAATCACCAAGAAACTACTGTAAGCTAGTGAAAAAAAGTAGAGTTATACAAATTTGTGGGTATCCCATTATTTAAAGGAAGGAAAAACACAAAAGATTTACAAGGAAATCAAAATGGATGGGTCAGAAAAGTAAAAGGGAATATAAGAGACTGAGATATGATGAATATTAAATAAAAGGTTGGTACTCAAAAGTGTAGAAATTTCAGGTAATTTAATCTAAGATTAAATCTCCAACCTGTATAATATCACATTCATTTCTAAATACCCCTATGCCTCCTGCTCAATCTACATTACTGATTTGAATTGTGAACTAAATACAATAATTTTTAATGCCATCATTGATATAATTTTGTCTATCTCATTAATTCTATCATTATATTTGTTTCAGAAATATCAATTTGCAATGATCCAAGGGAAAAATAAGTGGGTGTGAGAAAAGTGGAATAATGTATTCACATAAAATTAGAAGAAAGATGATTCTAGTTCTATAAATTTCTGCCATATACACTACATGTAGTATATTATTCTTTTCATAGAATATTTCTAATTTTTCTCTCCTTTGAGTTAGCTAAACAATAGGATCAAGTAAATGATCATATATAAAAGAAAGGAATAACTCAATTATGCTAAATCTTAAACATTTTACTGTTTATTTTTTGTGGCTATTATGCTGTATATTCTTTTTCAGTAGTCAAAGTATATCTATTATTTTTTTCCATATATATGTAGTTTGAGAATGGAATAAATGTTTATCAAAGAAACATCTCATCTACTAGATCACTTTTGGAAACACATGATTGATATGATTCTGTTTTTCAATCACTATTATTTTGTCATTTTGTATGTCTATAAGAGTTGAACAGTTAACTGGACCATCTCTGATCTTAAAGGTAAAATTGGAGAGCAGGCTTAGAGTACTTCAGCTGAGGTGTTATTCAATTATCTGATAAGAATAGCATATTTAAAATGTACTAATTTTGTTATTATGATGTGCATTGAGTTTTTGTTATATATGATTACTTTGTAATAAAATCTCATGTTGTTTGTTTAAACAAAACCTTGAAATGTCAAGCTTATTTGAGACCTTCTCAGTTACATTCCAAAAACAAATAAACATATAATTATTTGCATTTTTCATGATGTTTAATGTCATTTTGTCTGTAGACAGACAACCAGTTCCCTCCCCCACATTACATTAATGGAATTGATAAAATTGAAAGTGCATCCCCAGATTAATGAATCAGAAAAGGAAATGTTAATTGTTAATTTTAGTGATAAGGTACTATAAACATTGACTCAGAATGCCAAATATTTGCTACTTCTGGGTTGTGTTACCACACAGATGGTAGAGTAATTAGTTAACACATATTATACATAGTAAGGTATTAGTTTACATTCTAAATCTAGTTTATTGATTAAAGCAAGCACATGTAATATGAAAATTGACTGGTGTTATATGGGATAAAAAGTTGTTAAGCTTAAGAAGGCTTACCAAAGGAGTCTGACACTTACCTTCTCTGCAAAGAAGAACCAAAATAGAGAGTAGATAATCACATTTGGAATAGATCATTTAAGGAAGAACAATAGAATTTAACTAAGAGGTTACAGGAAATACTTAAGGCAAACAAAGGAAAGGAAGCCAGACAGACTGCTCACCCTGAATTGGCTGGGAGCCCAGAGAGTCTGCCCGCACAAGGAAAAGGTAAGTAAGGGACCCTAAGTAGTCCAAATAACCCCCATGGACTCCTGCAACCATAGCCACAGAGAGTCCTTTGATCCTCTCAGGCTCTGAGACAATTAAATGGAACTACCTGGAAACCACACAAAAGCATTTCTCCAGTGAGGAAGCCCAGACTGGTCCCTCAGACCCCTCAATCAACGATTGTCAATGATTTTAGTAGTATACGTGATTTTTTTTTTATTGTCTTGGGGTGTGATTGTTAGTGGAAACTGTGGTAAAGTTTTGCTGGGGATGGAGACTCCAGGTGGGCAATCCCTATTAGTGGCAGTGGTGAGACAAACATGCCTGTCTTTGAGCCAACCAATAACATAGATCCATCTTTAGAAAAAGTCCTCTCCCACACAAATTCAAAAAATTTAAAAAAGTGATTGGTACTAGATGCACATATGTCAAAGCAAAAGCAAGCAAATGTGGCTTTTTCAAAGTGCATAATATTTCTCAAGCAACTAGTCCAATAAAAAATACACCTGTTTAATCCTAGAAAAAGAATTCAAAATAATAATATTAAAGAAGCTCAGTGAGAATTAAGAAAACACAGATAAACAATATAAATAACTCAGAAATGCAATTAAGGATATAAATGAGAAATTGACCAAAGAGATAGATGTCATAAAGAAGAAGCAAACATAAATTATGGAACTTAACAATTTATTGAATATAATAAAAAATATATTTTAGAACCTCAACAATGGACTAGATCAAGGAGAGGAAATAAATTTCAAAACTTGAAGACACATCTTTTGAAATAACAAGTCAGACAAAAATAAAGAAAATATAATAAGCAAAGCTACATGACATATAGGACATTCCATAAATTAACCAAATATTTACACTTTTAGTGTTTCAGAAGACAATGAGATGACCAAAGGAATAGAAAACTTACTTAACAAAATAGTAGTCAAAAGTTTCAAGTCTAGTAAGAGATTTGGGCACCCACATATATCTTGGGAGCCAGTCAAGGAGCCCCACTTGAGCATTAGGGATCCAGGTGGGCTGCAGATCCTGAGACCACTAGAATGAGTTCAGGAGCTGATGGCCCATTCCCTCTTCCTTTCTTTGCTGTTTGGCACATCCCACTAGCAGGGACTTTGATGATCTAAGCATGAAGCTCTGAGAGTATGACAGACATGGCTTACTTTAGGAGTCCATTGTTCCCGTTTCTCACAGACTGCGGTTTCGGCTTTAAACTTAACATAATTCAAACTCAGGTCACATTTGGGAGCCTTTAATATGGTACAAGCTTCTTTATAAGATTTAAAAGTATATTTGTAGAATTAGTATATACATATAAAGTGCTGTTTCAATCTTAATAATATAGTTAATTATCTAGAGTTACTAGAAACGGCCCAGCACAAACTTTAGGCTGGGCCACATTCCTTAGGAACTGGTTTGGGCTATAATAAAGAGTTTCTATAGTGTAGGTAGAATTAGCGTAAAATAGAAAGGAATTGGGATTTAAGTTGGTCATTAGGTGTTGTGCATGCATAAGTTTTAAAAGTTATTGATTATCAGAATATTATGATATTAGAATTGTTGTATTGCTTTTGAGGAATATTAACCAAGCATGAGGAACAGTGAGATAATTTTGGGATCCTCCTTCCTTATGCTTGAGGAAACACCTGGTGGGTGGGGGATGTCCCTCATTCACCTGGCTTTATGTTTATGTAAAAGTTTTGTGATTTAATTGGGATTGTTCTTCCTCATGCCTGAGGAAACACCTGGTGGGTGGGGGATGCCCCTCACCCACCTGACTTTGTGTTCATGTGAAAGTCTTGTGATTTAACCTGTGAAGCTTTAGGATAAAAGGCTTATGGTTCATCCCATTAAACAGCTTCTACACTAGACAGAGTCCAGTCTCTCTCTTTCTTTCTCTTTATTTCTCTAGAATAATTGCTGATACCACCCCACCTCCCAGGGACCCTCTAAATCTCTTTGCAGGGGCTGGCCTCCTGCACATAAAGGAAGCTAAGAGGTCCCTAAATAGATCAATCCAAATAGGTCTTCTCTATAGCTCATTATAGCCAAACTGTCAACAAACACAAAAAAAATTCTAAAAAGAACAAGAGAAAAATCAGGTAGTCACTTATAAGAAAACCCCCATCTGACTAATAGCAGAAATATTGAAGATCAATGGAGAATGGAATACTGTTAAAAAGTGGTGAAATTAAAACACTGCATGCCCAGGGAACCATACCCAGCATTTATACTTCATAATGATGAAGAAATCAAGTCTTTTCCAGACAAGCAAAAGATAAGGGAATTCATTCATACTCTGATATTTCTCTGCATATATCTAGGCTGTGTACAATTCTCTTCTCACCAAATTCACTTTGCCTCATTCTCCCATTTCAAGAAACAATGTGAAAGTGCAAGCAAAAGTGGCATAATATAGATAATCCTTTTTAAAAAATACTTTAATCTATAAAAATAAAGCGTTGAACATTTAAAAAAAGAAAGAAAGAAAAATTCTTAAGGGAGTCCTTCACCTGGAAGTGAATGAACAATATGTGTCAACATAAAAACACATGGAAGTATAATTCCACTTGTAGAGCCAATAGACAAATAAGGAAGATGAAGGTTGTCAATGTTACCACATCAGAAATCCACCAAATCACAATGATAAACAATAAAAGAGAAAGAAGGGAACAAAAGATATACAAAACAATCAAAAAACAATGCAATGATAGGAATATGCCCTCACACATTAATAATAATCTTGAATGAACACAGATTATGTTTTTCACTTAAAATATACAGACTGGCTAAATGAATTTTAAAACAACAACAGCAAAATGACTCAAGTTTATGCTATCTACAAGAAATTCACCTCATCTGTAAGGACAAATAGAGACTGAAGGTAAAGTGATGAAATAAGATATTGCATGCAAAGGAAAACCAAACGTGAACAGGAGCAGCTACACTTAGAAAAGACAGATTTTAAGTCAAAAACAGTGAAAAGAGACAAAATGGTCATTATATAATAATAAAAGATTAATTCATCAAAAGGATATAACAATTCTAAATAGATATGCATTTACACACTGAAAGACCTAGACATGTGAAGCAGATGTAACCAGATCTAACAGGAGATAGAGCCTCCAATACAATAATATTTGAGAACTTCAGCACTCTACTGTCAGCATAAACATATCATCAAGACAGAAAATAAACAAAGAAACATTGAATTTAAACTGAAATTTAGAGCAAATAAATCTAACAGTCATTTATTAAACATTTTCTCAAATCATTCCAAAATACACATTTTTTTTCTCATTAACACATTGAACATTCTCCAGGATAGGTCCTATGCTAGACCACATAACAAGTCTCAACAAATATTAAAAAATCAAAATCATATCAAGTATTTTCCTCATACAACAATAGACTGAAACTAGAAATTAGTAAAAAGAGTCACTTTAGAACTGTGCAGATATATGAAAATCAAGAAACATGCTTCTAAATGACATTTGGGTCAAAGAGAAATTAGGGAGAAAATTTTAAAACTTCAAAACAAATGAAACTTGAAATACAGCTTTCTGAGATTTATGGATACAGTAAAAACACTGCAAAGATAGAAGCTTTTAGCAATAAATGTCTATATCAAAAAGACATATTTTAAATAAACAATCTAATAATGCACCTCAAAAAATTAGAAAAGCAACAATCCAAACTGAAAACTATTAAAACACACACACACACACACACACACACACACACACACACACACACACACACATAACAAACATAACACAAAATAAATAATAAAGATCAGAGCATAGTTAAGCAAAAAGAGACTTTAAAAAATGGTTAAGTAAGGAGAAATTTTATTGTTCTGAAAATATAAACCAAACTGACAAACCACCAGTTAGATTAGCCAAGAAGCAAAGAGAGATAATCCAAATAGACAAAATCAGACAGTAAAAAGAAAACACTGCAACTGACACTACAATAACAAAAATATTATTAGAAATTATTATAAACAGCGATACACTAACAAACCTAGAGAACATTGATAAATTACTGAGTACATACAACATACCAAGAATTAATTAAGAATAAATGGAAAACTTGAACAAAGCAATAATGACTAATTAGATTACATCAGTAATACAAAGTCTCCCAACAAAGACAAGCTCTAGATTGGATGACTCTTTTGCAAAATTCAATAAAATGTACAAAGAAGAACTAACCCCAATTCTCAAATTATTCCAAAAAGTTAAAGAGAATTCTTCCAACAACACTGTACAAAGAACCAGCACTACCTTGATATTAAAACAAGACAAAAAAGCAACAAAAAGCTACTACAATAACTCTTATGAATATAGATACAGAAATTTTCAAAAATAAAAATACTAGCAAATAAAATCCAACACCACACCAAAAAAAGAATATACTATGATCAAATGATATTTGTCTCAGAGATGCAAAAACGATTCAACCTATGCAAAGTCAATAAACATGATACATTATATCAACATAATAAAGCATAAAAACCATACTATCATCTCAATTGATTCAGAAAAATCATACATAAAATTAAACACCTTTTCTTGATAAAACCTCTCAACAAGGTAGCTATAGAAGGAAATACATCAATACAGTAAGGTTTAATTATAAAATATCACAACCAAACTCATACTAAATAGGGATGAGCTCAAAGTTTTTCTCCAAAACCTGAGACTACACAAGGATGCCCACTTTTACCACTCCTATTCAACATAGTACCGAAAGTTCTATCCAAAGCAAACTGGCGAGAGAAAGAAAGAAGAAGCATCCAAATTGGTAGAGTTAAATTGTCTTTCTTTACAGATAGTATTTTTTTATAATACCTAGAAAACCCAAAAACACCACAAAAAACTCTGAGATCTGATAAATTTAGTGAATTTCCAGGATGCAAACATAACACACAAAAAAGTAGTGTTTCCATACACCAATAATGAACTATCTAAACAAACAAACAAAAAAAAAATCAAGAGATCAATGTCATTTACCATATTACAAAAAAAAATACCTGGGAATAAATTTAAACAACATGTAAAAGAACTCTACAAAGAAAACTACAAAATATCAATAAAATAATTTTTTTTTAATTGGAGTCTCAATCTTGCTGCCAGGCTGAAGTGCAGTGGCATGCTCACAGCCACCACAGCCTTGACCTGCTGGGTTTAGGTGAACGTTCTGCCTCAGCCTTCCAAGTAGCTGGAACCACAGATGCATGCCACTATGCCTGACTAGTTTTTGTGACTTATTGTAGATGAGGTCTCACCAAGTTGTCCAGGCTGGTCTCTCCCCTGAGCTCAGGCAATCCTCTTGCTGTCGCCACCCAAAGTGCTGGGATTACAAGCTGAGCCACAGCTCCTGGCCCAATAAAAGAAATTGACAAGAACACAAGAAAGGAAAAGATATCTGATGCACATGAGTCAGAATAATTAATACTGTAAAAAATAATCATAGTCCTCAAATCAATATATAAATTTAGTGCAAACTCTATCACAATGCCAATGCCATTTTTCACAGAAATAGAAAAGAAATTATCCTAAAATTTGTATGAAACAAAATATTTCTCAAATAACTAGATCAACACTAAGCAAAAAGAACAAAGTTAGAGACATCACACTACCTGACTTCAAAATTCAGCAGGGTACAGTATCTAAAATAACAGTATTGATATAAAGACAGACATTTAGACCAATGGAACAGATATCTATAAATAAATCTATATATTACAACCAACTGACAAGAACACACATTGGAGAAAAGACACCCTCTTCAATTAATGGTGCTGGGAAAACAGAATATTTATATGCAGAGTATTGAAGCTGGACCTTGATCTCTCACCATATACAAAAATCACATAACTATAAAATTACTAGAAGAAAACATAAGAGAATCACATTTGTCTAAGCAAAGATTTTATAGCCAAAATCTCTAAAGCACAAGTAACAAATGCCAAAATAGACAAATGGAACTGTATTAAACTAAAAAACTTCTGCATAGTAAAATAAACAACCAACAAAAGAAGAAGCAACCCATAGAATGGGAGAAAAATTTTGCAAACTATTCATTTGACAAGGGACTAGTATCTATAATATACAAAGAACTCAACAGTTAAAAAATATCAAAAATTGGGCGACAGACATTTCTCAAAAGAAGACATACAAATGGCCAATAGAGTTATGAAAAATGTTCAATTTTACAATAATCAGGGAACCACAGATCAAAATCACAATGAGATATCATATAACCCTAGTTAAAATGTCTATTATTAAAAAGACAAAACAATTACAGATGCTAGTGGAGATGTGAAGGGAAGGGAATTGTTATACACTGCCAGTAACTACTGGGTATTTATTCAAAGAAAAGGAAATAGGTATATTAAAGGTATATCTGCATTCCCATGTTAGTTGTATCACTATTCTCAATTGCAAAGATATGAATTCAACCTAAGTGTCCATCAACCGATGAATAAATTTTTAAAGATGGCATATATATGCACAATAGAATACCATACAGCCTTATAAAAGAGTGAAATTATGTTATTTGCAGCAATGTGGATGGAACTGCAGGTCACTGTGCAAAGTGGAATAAGTCAGACATAGGAAGACAAATATCACTTGTTCTTATTCATAGATGGAAACTTAAAAAGTTGATCTCATGGAAATATAGTGATAGTTACCAGAAACTGGTAAGGGTATATATGTGTGTGTGGGGGGGGTGAAGAGATGTTGGTTAATTGAAACAAATATATACTTAGATAAAGGAAGTAAGTTCTCATGTCCAATAGAAGAGTAGAATGTCCATCAACAGATGAATGAATACAACGTATTGTATGTTTCAAAACTCTAAGAGAGAGAATTGGAAATGTTCCCAACACATAGAAATAATAAGAGCTCAAGTGATTATTATTTAAATATCCTGACTTGATCATTATACATTCAATTAGGTATGCAACAAAGTATCATATGTACCCTATAAATACGTACAAATACTATGCATCAATAAAAATGTTGTCAAGCTTAACTAGTTCTACTGCTTGAATTCACTCAATTCATTGATATCTTGTATTTTATCATCCATAAAGTAGCCTACATTCTAAATTGAATTTCATAGTTTACTGATACATAGACACAATTGGATTTTGTACATTAATTTATTTTAGACAGTATCATATTGAAAACAAAATCAATAATGGTACATTTCAAGTTTATATTTTGTTGCTGTGCAAATTGAAAATACAGAGAATCATAAATACTTGACCTATGCAAGGACTATAAATGTATTGCCGATGGGACCTATTTGGACTGCAAACATCTCTTATTTTGATCGGCTATGTCAAACCAAAAAAAAGTGTTTCTATATATTTTTAGATGTAGTGATCATTTTCTAGTTTGCCAAAATTCCCAACATCCCCTTGGGTCTGCTGATGGGTCTGCTTAAATGGATACGCTTATCCATTACTGATACTTGGGTTTAGCAATCTCATGTGTTTTTTTCTTTTTATCATACTTGTAAACATAGCTATTGTACATATACAATTGGATAAAAGATGCTATACATTAAGTGACAAAAATTTTAATGTGTTTAGGGAGAATTAAATATGGAAATATTTATTTAGATTGTTTGAACATGAAACTTCAAGGCCAGTTTTAAAATTTGAAAACTTGGTAAGAATTATAACATTTTCCACAAGTAATCTAGATAATATCTCATTTTAAACAGACAATTCATGTAGTTTTTCAATTTTATATCTAATTACAGAAGAAAGTAGTAATGCTCTGGCAGGGTTTTTTTAAAATTTCAGAGACTCTTTCCTTGCCTTGTAGATGACTGCCTTCTCACATGCCTTCACAAGGTCTTCCCTCCATGTGTGTCTGTGTCCTAACTTCCCTTTCTTCTAAAGATACCAATTGTATCAGATTAGGACTCACCCTTATGTCCTCATTTCAATTTAATTACCTGTTTAAGACTCTGTTTCCAAATACAGTGTGCTGCGTGTTAGTACTTCAACATACTAATTCTGAGGAGATACTAGTCAGCCAATAGCAATCCTTCTTCCCAAATCATAACATAACTACTTACAAGAGAGCAAAAAATAATAATTTTATAAAACTGTGTCAAAATCACATGTCAAAAGCAGTGCAAAGCACAATTATATGAATTTGTTACAATACCTTCATAGGTGCTTTTTGTATTGCACATGCATGTATGTGCAGCAAACAGACCACAGCAAATTCACAACTTTGTTCTCTCTCCAAATTTTTTTTCAATAAAAAGATTGGTTATTATCAAGCTAAAATCTGAAAGCATATATAACAGCTTGGTCTTAACAGCCTGATACATTCTGTAAGTTCCCTAGTCAATTAAATTTACTCCTTTTTTTAAAATTTCAAGGTACTTATTTTCCTTTAGATTATTTAACCCATATTATTATCATGGAAAATAAAATAAACAAAACACTTTTCAAAACATAGTTGAACCTTATTCTTTTTTATAAAGAAAAAAAATCACTTAAATTTGTGTGTCATTACAGAATATACATCTCCAAATTGATGACTTGAGATGAGCTTGTTTTATAAATTAGGACACAGGAATCAAGACATTAAGAAGTAAGCACAGTAAGATATATATACAGATAAGCAATGTGTGTGTGTGTATATATATATAATATATATATGCATATCTTGTAAGTATATATGAACATACCTATAGATGAAAGATGCATGCTCATATGTGTATGTATATATTGGGGAGGTGCCAAAAATACATACACATTTTAAGAGATGTTATCTATGTATTACTTTTAGTAAGCCATAATCAGAAGTGTCTGGATGCTGATGGCAAGCACTTTTGAGCACCTCTTGTAATTGCAGAAGTCAAACATGACTTTTATTTATCTTTTATAATCAGTATATATTAAGTATTACAATTTTAATACAGTTTTTTCCTTTCTTAAAATGTGTATACATTTTTGGCACACCTTGTATTGTGTGTGTGTGTGTGTGTGTGTGTGTGTGTGTGTGTGTGTCCTGTAAGAGAACAATAAATAAATTATCTCTTAAAAATTAGTAAATATTATATATCTGACCCATTACAAAGTTTTCTAGGATCAGTGAGGTTAAATGATATGTTATGTAAGCACCGTAAGTGGTTGGACATATTCTCAAGAAGAGTGAATTTATTATAGATCTCTGCACATAATAGAAGTGTTTGGTAAATGCTTGTTAAATACACAGAGGTGTAAGAGTTGCTATGATGCTGGTAGCCAGTTTCCCAGTAACCCACCCTCTCTAATTACCTACAACAAAGCCTGCTCTTTTCTGTCTCCCGGGGTCAGCCCTTTGGAAAGGAGGGGAAAAGAGTACACAAAAGAAAACAGTCTAAGCAGGATACTAATAAGAGGAAAAAATGAGCCAAATATACCAAACCAGAAATCTAATTTATCACATGTTGCCCAAGTCCCCTCTAGATTTAAAAGGGCAACCTCTCTCAGGCTCACAGATTTGGAAGGAAAAAAACTAATATTTGGACGAGGTGAAATTGCTGGAAGAAGTTCTAAAAAATGTTTTATAATAGTCTGAAATCTCATATTCCTCAGCTTCAGGTGGTATATTAAACAATAATGTCCATGTGCCTATTCTTTGCCCAGTTTGATAACATTAACCAAGCTGTCAGTCTAGCAATGAAACTAAATATCTCTGGAGAATGAAGAGGGGGGAAGGGGGACACCCTGAAACTTTTAAATTAATTTTACCATTTCTATAATGTACATCAAGTTTTTTTGCTGTAGTTTTGACTAAGAACTTATCTATCATCATCAGTCATTGTTTAGTAAAAGTGAAAGGTCATTTGCAGCTGCTATTCAGGATGTAAAAATAATGACTTTATCTTTAAACAGTAGATGGTACTGTGAGTACATTGTCACAGGAAATTGCCAAGATATGATCAGTTTGGGAGTTGGTGGCAGTGAATTAGGATGGGATACAGAGGAAAATGGCAACAGCTGCAAGTGTGCGTATCTACTTTTCCATCAGTTTTTAAAGACAGTATGTTAGATGGTGTCCTGGATGAGCTGATCTCTTGTGAAGAAAATAATTTGTGGAACTGGATGTACCAAGAGATATATCATCTGATAGCATCCTATTAAGTCTTTCCAAACCTGAGCACATGATGAACTTAATCTAATGTTAGATTTTTTTAAATGTATAATTTCCATTCAAATTATTTGTTGAAGACTATACTAGTAAATTATTACTAATTTTTACTTTTTACATGAAAATAGTCAATGTATTACTAATATAGTACCAGGTAGATGAAGATGTGATCTTGGATAGATCATTTATTCATAATACTGTCAAAATAAATAACAATAGTAGGGAAATAGGGGGAAAAGGAAGACCATAAAGAAGTTAAAGCTTTAAAATAATGAGGGGAATAACCTGGGATTATTTAGGTGGCAGCAGAATGTGGGTTTTGATCTCTGTTTTACAACCACAATTCCCTAAGATTTTATATAGGCTTAATTTTATTAGTATTACAAAGTGTATGCTCACTAAATTGTTTTATCAAGTTTTCACATTCCTGAGTTCTCTATTTGATTTATTTTCTGGTTGATTAGTTTCACCTTCTGTTAGATTTTTAGGTTTACAATATTTCAAAAATGAATCCATAAAAAATAGATATCTAGGTAGATGATTAATTTTTCAGCACATTGGCAATAAAATCATCCAAATCCATCCCTACCATTGTTGCTGTAGAGAAGTCAATAGTCAGTTTAATTTTTCATTTTATAAAAAAAGATCTACCTTTTGTCCCAAATTCTACCTATTACCTATGCCACTAACTATTGTATCCTGGAATTTTATGATAATTTGTTTAAAAATTAATTAATTTATATTTGTTCTGCCTTAGATTTACTGGCCTTAAAATTATAAATTAGTCTTTTATTAATTCTGGAAAATTCTGAGGCATAAATTTCCTCTAACTTGCTCCCTCACTGTGAATTTCTAACAACTAAATATTTGTTAGAATTTTTGCTTTACCTTCTAGAACTCATATTCCTCTATTTTATACTTTTGTGTTCTCCCTCATTACATCTGACAACTTTTAGTTTTTAGACCCCTTCTTTTAGTAGAATTTCATTTGCTGTTAAAATTGTTTTAACTAAATTTAGTTATTTTATTTTTTACTTGTAGATTTTATTTTAATTTTCTGGGTTTTTCTATTTTGCTTTTATTGAATCCTGTACCATGGTTGGCATTTAAAAAATGTAATCTCAAAAGCATCATATTTTATTTCTGTTTTTATGTTACTATGTTTTCCCAAGTGTTTGATTATTACTAATTTTAACTTGGTAGTGAAAGTACTAAAAAAAAATTCTTAAAATAATTTTATTGTAAAAGTAAAATTGATACTTTCCAGAGAGTGGGTAGATACTGTTAGGCACCTGTGAAACTACCACTAATTCTAACCTAAACCAATTTTATGGCCCTCAAAATGTATACAAGAAAATAAATTCATAATATATTATAGGCCTAAATATAAAATTTAAAACAACACAATATATGGAGGAAAGATAAAGATAAAAAAAGTTGTTTAGACCTTGGATTTGATGATGAGATTTTGACTATAACACCAAAAGTACAATCCATTAAAAATTAATAAACTGTATTTTATAGTGATTCTCTTAATGCAAGTATTGTATAAATCATGAGTGAAAAAAATATTTACATCATCTTATTAAGGACTTTTTTCTGAATATATGAAGGATATTTAAAAGTCAATATTAAGAAAATAAACAACCCAGTACAAAAAACATGCAGAGGATATACAGAGATATTGAAGTAAATATGATGAATGGTTGACAAATATGAATGATTCTCTACATTATTTGTCATTATGGTGATGCAAATTTAAACACAAATGAGATATTATTATACACCATTACAATCAATAAAATTCCAAAAGACTGACACTATAAAAGGCTGGCAAGGATAGAAAAATATTAACAAAAACTCTTTTTTATTAGTAGTGGGAATGAAACATTTAATAGTCACTTTGGAATAATGCTTGACAATTGATTATAGAGTTAAAAAGATTCAGCACACAACTCCATGATCATGTTCTTTGGTATTCAATTGAGTTAACTAAAAATATATTTTCACAAAAAAACTCGTATATACACATTTATAGAAGCTTTATTTATTCATCATTACAAAAATCCTAAAGATAATTATAGATATTTACATATACATAGACTAGTATGCATATTTGGATTTCCAGACTCTCTGCTAAGAGGACTATGATGCAGTGACATACAAGTAGGAACAAGCACAGTCATCTTGATTTCCTTTTTTTTTTTGAGTTGGAGTTTCACTCCATCGCCCAGACTGGAGTGCAGTGGCTGCTCCCGGCCACTGTAGCCTCCACCCACTGGGCTCCGGAGGTCCTTCTGCCTCAGTCTTCCGAGTAGCCAGAATTACAGGTGCGTGCTACCACGCCCAGCTAATTTTTGATTTATTGTAGAGATGAGGTCTCACCAAGTTGCCCAGGTGGGTCTTGAACCCGCGGGCTCAGGCAATCCACTCACCTCAGCCTACCAAAGGCACAGAATTACAGGCTGAGCCACCGAGCTCAGCCATATCTTGATTTCTAAATGCCATTCTCAAATAAAGAAAATCAGGAATATCAAAAGACATGGCTAATGCTAGGGCTAGAGGATGAAAAATACAACATGCATCTGGAGCACACAGTAGTACCAGAAAGTAAGACCAATGCTCCATAAACAAAAAAGATGGTGAATGCAAATTAACTTTTAAACAATGAATATCTTGACAAGATATTTTTCAGGTTTCTCTTGGCTCTGAATAGTTCTCAGGTTGGTACTGAAATGAGCTAAATCAGTTAAAAAAACAATCAAATTACTAGCAAAATAATAGTATCAACCAGCTTAATCCATTTTGTTTAAAGCTTCCATTTTAGTTGCCTGCCTGACCTAAGAATCACCCCTCAATGCCTAAGTGTGATTAGTGTAATGTTCCCATGACCGCAGACACCCAGTGTTGTCCCCTTTGGGTAGGTTTGCTGACCATTTTCTGCTGACTGTTACAAAACTCTCTAACCATAAGTTCCTTTTAATTGTATACTTTGTTAATTGAAATCAAACATTATGCTTTGCAAAACCCCATTGTTACATTTTCATATTTTGTTCTCATACTTTTTTAGCGACCTAACCAAGGTAACTCTATTGTGTAATGATTCTTCTACCTTGTCTCTATGTAACTGCCTTAAACTATATCATGTTGACAGAACTCCAGGGACTTTCTGGTCACCAGCTATACCTGGGACATAAAATTAATCAAAACTCCCTAACAATCAAAAGTTCCCATTTTGGTTGTCAAGTTGTTAGTTAATGATTGCTATGGCCACTATGTTGCTATGTAACCAACACTGCAAATTTTGCCTATAAGAACTTGTCACAAACTGCACTAGTTTTTCAAGAGCTCTCTTGGCATGAGCCACTCTTGACTGTGTGCTAAAAAAGGACTCTTAATCTGAAACTTGCCATGCAGGCGTGACTTCTTCTTGCTTTCTTAGTCGTAACATTTGGAGGCCCCAGAAAGATTTTGTCTGCCAACGCAAGCAGCTGCTTTGCTCCAGTCCTCCCGGGCTAGGAGAAGAGGTGCTGGGGAGGCACCACTTGAAATTCTCAGGACCCCTTAGCCTCTCACCTGGCTCTGAGAGGGTCAGAACGACTGCGGACAGCTACACCTCAAAGGAACCAGAGTTCATCTGCTGTCTCCTAGGAGGTAAGAGTATTTTGGTTTCTTATTTGCTCACTTAGTACCACAGCTTTTCTGTTTTTATTTCTGGTCAAGGGAGTTACGGCCTGGAGAGATTACTCTTCAGACACTATTCACTAAACCGAGATGTTGGCTGAATAGAGTCCCTGTTCTCTGCCCTGAGGTGTTCCAGGGATCTGTAATTCTGTTTTAATTTTTGTCTGCTTACTTGTTCATGTGCCATTTTGTTTGTTGTGTGTCATGCCTTCCCAGAGCTCAAAACAAGTCAGTCCTTTCGAGTGTATGTTAAAGAACTGTTCTGTTGTCTTTTCTGAGGATTACAGTATCCACCTTACTAAAGACAGACTCCAAACTCACTGTCAGATAGACTGGCCTGCTTTTCACATTGGCTGGCCTTCTACAGGGTCTCTGGATGTTAACATCACTGAGGATGTCTGGAGAATGGTCACAGGGAAACCTGGTCATCTGGATCAGTTCACTTACATAGACCAGTGGCTAAGCTTAGTCCGGAACACACTCCCTTGGTTAATGGCATGTTTTATTGAAACTCCTAGTCAAGTTCTAGTCATTTCCTCTCATAAATGACCAGAACAGGTTAAGTCTCATGGTAATGCCACTCCATCTATGCTGCTCCTCCAGGAACCCAAGATCCCACTGTGTCCAGCTCCTCTTCCCTCCTGTATGTCATGTCCTATTTTACTACCCTCTCATGAGGATCCTCTCAAGGGTCCGGTCCACTTTCACCCCCCATCGTATGCTTCTGAGACTTCCTCACCCACTGTTACCTCCACTGCTCCTGATTGTCCCCAGACATCTCTGATGTCCCCTGACATCTCTGATGTCCCTCAGACATCTCCTGATTGTCCCCAGACATCTCCTGATTGTCCCCAGACATCGGGTATGGCTGAGGCTGCCTCCAGTTCGAATCCATTTGTGTCTTCTCCACCTGTGGCAACCTGACTTAGGTACTGTGCTGATCTGGCTCCAATCCTTCCCTTCTAGGAGGTCCCATCAGTGTCAGGGAATCAGTCTGGAAGAGTATTTATGGTGTATACCCCTTTCTCTTCTTTTGATTTGTACAATTAGAAGTACCAAAACTCTTGTTTCTCTGCTAAGCCACAGGTACTTATTTCATTAATGGAGTCTGTTATGCATACCCATCGTCCCACATGGGATGATTGTCAGCAACCACTCTGTTTACTGCTGAAGAGCAAAAGCACGTTAGATCTGAAGCTAGAAAGTCCATTCTGGATTCTACTGGGGGCATACAGGAGGAAAACCAAGACATTCTGGACAGGGATTTTCCTCCTACTTGCCCAAATTGGGATCCTAACACCTTGGCACTAAATATATATCACTGGGCTCTATTAGCAGGTTTAAAGGGGGCAGCCTGAAAACCCATTAATTTGTCTAAAACTACTGAGGTTTTCCAGGGACCCAAGGAGTCACCAGGGGTGTTCTTTGAACGTCTCCAAGAGGCATTTAGAACCTACACCCCTATTAACTCCTTGGATCCCCCAAATTCTTGGGCCATCAATTTGGCATTTGTGGCACGGGTGGCTACCAATATTCGAAAAAAATAATCCAGATGTTAGAAGGCTTTGCAGGAATGAACATTTCTCAGCTGCTTGAAGTAGCTCAGAAAGTTTACCATAACCGAGATGCTGAGAAATAAACGCAAACAGTAGAGGTGACTGACAAAGCCACAAGAAGACAGGCCAGGATCCTAGTGACAGCCCTCAAGGCCCCAGGTACTTGTTCCAAGCCTCCATGCCAAAAGGCTGATAACCAAAAAGCAAAATGGTCAAAAACCTGAATGCATTAAGTTAACAAAGAACCAGTGTGCTTATTACAAAGAAATCAGTCATTGGGTCAAAGATTGTCCATATTGTCCTCATCCACAGGAAGACCAAAACCCAGACTCTAAGCCCATTCTGGTCCTGCCCTCTGCCAGAGAGGCAGAAAATATTCAGAATGAAGGCCCCAAGCCTCTTTTTCCTTGGACCCTCAAGAAGCTATGGTAACTGCAGCTATTGGGGGCCACCCAGTTCACCTCTTAGTGGACAATGGGGCAGAACATTCAGTCCTAAAGTCACCATTAAGATCTAAGTCAAAAAATCAACTTTTAATACAAGGTACAGCAGGAATGATTACCAATTGCAAATTCAATTCCAATCGAACTGTTGACTTGGGACAAAAGTGAGTAACACATTCATTTTTAGTAGCTTCTGAGTGTCCATTCCTCTCATGGGTAGAGATCTCTTATGGAAACTAAGCACAACCATTGTGTTTTCACCCGACAAAACTGAAATGTTTATTCTTACTGCATATCAAATGCTCTTAACTGTTCCACTTTCTGAAGAATATCTTTTAACCTCTCCAAAGTCTACTACTAAAAATGTTCCATAAAGCTTACTTCTGCAGTTGTAGCAGGAGTTTCTTTCTGTCTCGCAGAGACCAACCCACCAGGATTGGCAAAACATCACCCTCCAGGGGTGGTAAGTTTACTGCCATCAGCTACTGCTGTCCACATCCACCAGTACCCTATGAGATTGCAGGCCCAGAAAGGAATTGCTCCTCACATAAAAAGACTCTTAGCTGCCAACATTCGGACTCCATGCAAGTCAGCAGGGAACATACCTTTTCTGCCAGTTCAGAATCCAGGAACTTCTAAATACCATCCAGTTCCAGACTTAAAAGAAGTAAACAAGTGAGTAGAAACTATTCATCCAACTGTTCCTAACCCATACACTTTATCCAGTCTACTTCCCCCTCAACATCAGGTATATACTGTGCTAGTCTTAAAGGATACTTTTTTTTCTATTCCCCTGTCTCCTGTCAGCCAACCTATCTGCTTTTGAGTGGCTAGATCCAGACACAGGAGACACCAGTCAGTTAACTTGAACATGATTACCACGAGGCTTCAAGAACTCCCCAACACTCTATAGGGAGGCCTTGCAACAGGATTTGTCAGGGTTCCATGCCCAACACCCTGAATGTACTTTACTTCAATACGTGGATGACCTCTTAATTGCAGCTGCAGACTTGGGCACCTGTTTACAAGGTTATTAAAGCTTTGTTGCAGCTTCTCCAGGACCTGGGCTATCGAGTATCAGCAAAGAAAGCACAGTTTTGCTCTCCCAAAGTGTCATACCTTGGATACCAGCTGCAAGAGGACAAGTGAGCCCTAAGCTCAACCTGGAAAAAAGCTATTCTCCGAATTCCCATGTCAACCACCAAGAAACAGGCACAGGAATTCCTGGGGGCAGAAGAGTATTGTTGGCTATGGATTCCAGGATTTGCTGAAATTGCCAAACAATTATATTCAGCTACAGCAGGGGATCAACCCCTAAATTGGACTGCTGCTGAGGAACAAGCATTCCAGGAGCTAAAAATAGCTCTTATTCAAGTTCCAGCACTAGCCCTTCCAGATGTTAGCAAACCTTTCCACTTGTTCATTCATGAACAATGAAGAATTGCCAGAGGACTCCTCACTCAGACCCTAGGGCCATGGAAAAGACCAGTGGCTTATTTGTCAAAGAGACTGAACCTTGTAGCTTCTGGCTGACCCTCCTGTCTCTGAGCCATTGTGGCTATGGCTTTGCTATTTAAAGAAGTAGACAAGTTAACTTTTGACCAGAACTGCTACTCATGCTGTTGAGACTCTGCTCTGGGGAACCTCTGGCGATTGGATGTCAAACGCATGTATTACCCAGTATCGGAGCCTACTACTAGACCAACCCAGTCTAACTTTCTCTCCTACTCAATGCCTCAACCCAGCAACCCTGTTGCCTGATGACCATCCAGAGATGCCAGTGCATGACTGCAAGGATGTGTTAGACATCACCCAGGTCAGTCGATCTGATCTTTGGGACACTCTTCTGGGCCAGGCTAATGCTGACCTGTTCATAAATGGTAGCAGCCTGGTACTAAATGGAATCCATAAGGCTGGTGCAGTGATAACTACAGCACATGATGTAAGCTGGTCACAGGCACTGCCTCAGGGTACTTCTGCCCAAAAGTCTGAGTTAATTGCTCTAACTCAAGCCCTGCACTGGGGAGCAGGTAAATGAGTGAACATCTTCACTGACAGCTGGCATGCATTTGCTATACTTCATGTACATGCCATGATCTACAAAGAACGTGGTCTTCTCACTGCAGCAGTTAAGACAATCAAAAATGAGGAAGAAATATTAGCCCTCTTGGAAGCCATTTGACTCCCTAAAAAAGTAGCTGTTATTCATGGTAAGGATCACCGAAAATCTGACACTCTAGAAGCAATTGGAAACCTCCTGGCAGACCAGGCAGCTCAGGAAGCAGCAGAACTCTCAATTGAATCTCTATTTTATCAGTTAAATCATTTCCAATTCCTTCTCTCCCACAGTAGCTCAGATATACACAGAGAGAATAGGCTGCAGAACTGGTGGGAGCTTGCAAAACACCTGATGGCTGGTGGGTTAAAAACTCTGGAATTGTTCTACCTGAAGTTCTTGCAGAAAAATTAATAAAACAACTCCACTCTACCACCCACCTAGAAGGAACCAAAATGACTAAACTGTTCAACCATTTTTATATTATCAAGAACTTAAAAGGACCAAGTTAACAGAGCAACTTTAATGTGTCCTGCTTGTGCCCCATGTCATGAGGATTAAGCCCTGGTGAACAATGGGAAGTAGACTTTTCTGAAATAAAACCTCCACATGCAGGATACGATTATTTACTAGTATTAGTAGACACTTTTTCGGGATGGGTAGAAATGTTTGCCACAAGAAATGAAACTGTCCTTATGATTGCAAAATACTTGTTAAATGAAATAATTCCTAGGTATGGGTTTCCTCTTTCTATTGACTCAGACAATGGTACTACCTTCACCTCGTCCATAGTACAACTGGTCAGTAAAGCACTAAACATCAAATGGAAACCACATTGTGCTTACAGACCATAAAGCTCTGGAAAGGTAGAACGCATGAACCGGGCTCTAAAAAATACTTTATCTAAACTAATAATAGAAACTGGTGAAAAATGGGTAACTCTCTTATCTCTAACTCTTCTTTAAGCTAGATGTACCCCGTACAAGGCTGAATTTACTCCCTATCATGTTTGGAAGATGCCTTCCTCTGGTACCCCATTTGCGGGATCCTATTCTTGAAAAGTTTACTAATCAATCTCTGTTAAAATATCTCCAGTCTTACAGTGGGTGTGGGACCTTGTCCACACAAACATCCATGCTGTACTGCCAACTCCAACCTCCACACCATGTCATCCATTCCAGCCTGGAAATTTGGTCTATGTAAAAAAATTCCAGAAAGAAGGACTGACCCTCTCCTAGAAAGGACCATATGAAGTCATCCTCACCCCCCCCCAATGTCACTCAAGGTTGGCAGGATACCTACCTGAATTCATCATTTGCAAGTCAAGGAAGTTGTAGACACCAAAGCCTGGCTCAGCCAAGCCTGCAGCTGGGATGCTGATGTGCCCCTCCACCCAAACAACAACTAGACTATAAACTCACATCCTAATAATCCTCTCAAGATCACCCTCCGAGCCCATTGTCCTTCACCACCTGACCAGTCAACACTGCAGAAACCGTGAGACTTTGACCATAACTGGTCATCTGAATGCATTGCACTCATCCCTTGCCTCTCCTTTTTGTTATCCCACTTGTTCTAGAATTTGAAGCAGCACCACTTTCTGCAGCTCCTGCAGAATGGCTATGCTGCAAGAAAGTTCTGTTCACAGTTTTATCTCTCATGCACTGGATGTATTATTGCTCTATTATGTTTAAAATAAGTTTACCCTGGTTTATTCTAGCAAGCATTCCTCTCGGTTCAGCTTATCATGCTACTTATACTTTTATTTTAAGTTTCTTTACTTCAGGACAAGTTTTAGCTGTCCAAAATTGAGCCCCTAACTCAAACCCAATCCAGTTTAAAGTAAATCTTCCAAATCTGGTACCTATAGAAAAAGAATGTATATCTCAAAAACTTGGAGTCCCTGACTGGGTGACTGGAATTCCTTTGGCAGGCAGGGTGCCAGACCACTTCTATACTGAAATGTGTACCTAGTGGACAACTCCCAAATTAATAAAAACTACAGACATCTACCATTGTCCCAGTAACCTCACAAATTATAAATGCATACAGAAAAACAAATTCTTTTGTCCAAACTGGGAATGTGTCACCATCACAACCTACAGCGGGGGACCTAATGACATTTCCCAAATCACTGTCTGGCTAACGGCCTGTATACGTAAAGGTTACTGATACTCTCCATCACTCATGGAGAATGGGAAAAACCTGGGCTATATGATTGTACATGAAAGGGTATGACCAGGGTGCCTTATTTACTATTCAAAGGCAAACCATCAACCATAAATGTAAACCCATAGGACCCTTAACTGAGTTACAGGACACTATGTTTGGCTTTCATCTATAACCCCCTCCTGAAGGTTATGCTATTACTCCGGGTCCATCCCAAGCACCTCCTGAACCAGCTCCAAAGTCTTCAGGGGTAAGCTTTCCAGTTCAGAAACCCCTTAGTTTGTTTCCTATGTTAACTCATATGTACCACTTGCTTAATAACAGTTGATCTCAATTAGCATCAGATTGCTGGCTTTGTTCAAAATCCAAACCTCCATATTACATAGGAATAGGAGTTGAAACTCCTATCCTGAGCAATGCAGCTAAAGCAACTTGTAGTCCAAAAACTGTTCATGTCACCATAGGGGATGTAACTGGAAATGCCCCTTGTCTAATAACTGCAAGTTTCAATTTGGCAGCTTCTCCATTTTCTGAAATTTGTAATCAGTCTCTTACCAAGACCATAACTCATTCCCAAACTAATACTGCACTTGCCAATATGTGGTTTGCTTGTTCATTAGGTTTAACTACTTGTGTTACTGCTAAAATGATAGACAATAAATCTGTTTTATGTATTACTGTTCATGTACTTCCTCAATTATATGTCTACAGTGACCCCAAAGGTGCTCTTTTAATTTCACACCTGGTACCCGAAAAAGGCATGCTGCTCCTCTGTTTGTTCCCACCTTAGTTGGATTAAGTGTGGTTGGAACAGCAGTACTTAGCACTGCTGCTTTAGTCTGTGGAGAAACAGGACTAAGGGGACTAACTAGCTTAATCCAAAACATAAATAATGACCTAGAATATGTACAGTCATCAACAGAACAACTCCATGACCAGGTAAATTCTTTAGCAGAGGTCGTCCTCCAAAATTGGAGAGGTCTTGACTTATTGTTCATGTCTCAGGGAGGACTTTGTGCTGCTCTCAGAGAAACTTGTTGTTTCTATGCCAATAAACCAGGAATCATTAAGAAACTCTCCAAAAGGTCTGGGAAAACATAAACAAGCAATAGAGAAAAATTAAAAGTCCTGGTTCCAATCCTTGTTCGGTTGGAACCCATGGCTAACTACTTTGATTACTAGTCTATCTGGACATCTCATACTTCTCTTCCTTGGTCTGCTAGTGGGATCTTGCATTTTAAACTGGTTTGTTAACTTTGTCAAGAACTGAATCAACTCAGTAAAAATCCTGTATACCAAAAACTATTATAATTTCCTTCCCTTAACTAAAGAGTCAATGAATTGACTCATGTACAACTAAATGGGGGGGATGAAATGAGCTAAATCATTTTAAAAAATCAAATTACTAGCAAAATAATAGTATCAACCAGCTTATGCCATTTTGTTTAAAGCTTCCATCTTAGTTCCCTGCCTGACCTAAGAATCACCCCTCAATGCCTACGTGTGATTACTGTAATGTTCCCATGACCAACAGATCCCCAGTTTTGTCCCCTTGGGTCAGGTCATGCTGACCTTTTCCTGCTGTCTGTTACAAAACTCCCTAGCCATAAGTTCCATGTAATTATATGCTTTGTTAACTGAAATCAAATGTTATACTTTTCAAAACCCCATTGTTACATTTTCGTATTTTTGTTCTTATACTTTGTTAGTGTCCCAACCAAGGCAACCCCATTGTGAAATAATTCTTCTGCCTTGTCTCTATGTAACTGCCTTAAACTATATTTTGTTGGCAGAACTACAGGGACTTTCCAGTTACCAGCTATACCTGGGACATAAAATTAATCAAAACTCCCTAATGATCAAAAGTTTCCATTTTGGTTGCCAAGTTTTAGTTAATGGTTGGTATGGTCACTAAGTTGCTATGTAACCAACACTGTAAATTTTACCTATAAAAGTTTGTCACAAACAGCACTAGTTTGTCAAGAGCTCTTCTGACATGAGCCACTCTTGAACATGTGCTAATAAAGAACTCTTAATCTGAAACTTGGCGTCCTACCATGACTTCTCGCTTTCTCAGTCATTACAGTACTCAATGGTCAAACTGAAAAAATATCTTGCAACAAATTAAACAATGCACTATTGTGTTATAACCCATAGTATAAAATGAATATTTATGAATCCAGATTGATATAAATGAATTATTAAATAGATTAATAAGTGAGAAGAGATAAGTATGGAATAATTATAAATTACTTATGTAGATGACCTCTACTACAGGAAGTGGGTCTAAATTCCCTTTCCCTATTTGAGTACTTGTTAAACTTAGTGACTTCCAAAAAAGAGAGTGTAGAAAAGTGGGGGAAAAAAAACTGGTAAATACTCCCTTGCTCCCTTATCCAAGTTATCAGGGTTAACTTCACTAGTGATAAATCATAGTGTTAACACTTACTTGTAATATGGGCATAGTACATCTGTAGCATGTTTCTCAGAAACAATAACACCAGGAGGAACAGAAAAAAAAAAATCAGACAGATTCACATCAGGAGACATTGTATAAAGTATCTCATCAGTATCTTTCAAAACTATCAAGGTCACCAAATTAGTAAAATTGGAGTAACAATTATAGCCAAAAAGAGGACACATGGCAACTAAAAATAATGTGGTATTCTAGATGAGATTCAGAGATAGAATAAATGTGTCAATGGTAAAACTAGTAGAATCTGAATAAAGTATGGAATGTAGTTAGTAATAGTATGTTAGTTTTTTGTTTTTTATTTATTTATTTATTTTAGGAAAAAAACTGGGTTTCTTAGGAAAATTGTACAATGAAAGATAAGATATAATAATGGAGAATTAGGTAAGAAGTATATAGGAAATCTGCATAGAAACTTGGCAATTCCATTATATCTAAAATTATTTTTAAATAAAAGAATATTATTTTTAAAATGTTCTTGATAATCATTCTGCCCTTTCAATCACTGTTGCCTTTGTGCATAATAATACAATTTTGATGCCATTGTGTTTGGCATTAGTTTTAACATAGGTCTATTTTTACACAATAATTTATATTTAAAAAGTATATGCTGGTACCTCTCCATGCAAATGAAACAATTTTCAGAAGGTACACAATAATGGAAAATAAACAAAATGAGGCAATTATTTGTCCACAGTAACTAGCTGTCTCAGTACCTTAAGATTCTGTAGCACAGAAATGCACATAGAAAAGAATATGTAGCTGAGACACAGATGAAAGAAATTTAGCATTAATAAATGCTATATAGTATATAACCTGATTAAATTATAGATGTTGTACATCAAAGATTCTGAAACTGTAAGTGTAATACATTTTCAATTAAATGGAAAAATTGTTTTGATCTTTGAGAAAAGAAAAAGTACTAAAATTTTAGCATTTCTAAAAAAAGAAGTAGAAGATTAGGAATATTCTTAGCAATATTTGAAATGCCCAGATTCCTTTGAGGGAAAAACTATTTTTATTTTAAAAAATAATAAAGATCCAAAAAATCAAGAAATTTTATTTTGCTTTATTTTTGTTTGATAACAAGCCTAAACTGTGATATTTATTCATGAATCAATAATTCTTTGATTGTTTTTTACATGCCATGTACTGTTACAGCCAATGAGTAAATTATATGTATCCAATAGTATTTCAACACTTGTCAAAATACATTTTTTTTCTTAATTTACTACAGTTATTAAGAGAGCACAATCCTTGCAGAATCAAACTCCCTGGTTGACACTGTGACATTTATGAAATTTTCATCTCGTTCTCCTGTTCTAGCTTTCTCTAATCCCTTTACTTTATTAATATTAAAAATACTGTTTTTAAAAGAGTATCTTCTACCATTAATCAAGCTTACAGAAAAGAGTTATCACAGAGCTACTCGATGCACACATTCCTATCACCAATGTATTCATTACTGCTTTGGTGAGGGAAGCGTACCCCAGGCCATAATGGAGAATATGGTAAACTAATAGGGCTCTGATTTCTGATTAAACTATTCTTTCTTGATCATCTTTCTTACCCCCTTTTTTATTCATTTTAAAATACTGCCAAAGTATTGAAAAATGAATAACATCTTTTCTTTATCTACTGTAGGTCATCAGTTTCCAAGTTTTGAGAAACAATCCCAGGAATACATAAGTTTTTAGCTCTTGATATCTTTGCTCAGATGGCAGAACTAAACCACTGAGGAAATATCTCATGAAATAAACTCTATCATCTGGCATTACATTTTGCCATTCTGTTCTCTGCATTTTTTCTTCCCCTCTGCACAATATCTTTATGATCTCAATAGCACTGCCATTCTTGTGCTACTGGTTCCTACAGAAACATAATAGCCAAGTGGTAGTTTGTTTTTTAAATAAAGATTTATTTATAGCGTAGACATTTCTTTCCATTCATGTTTTATTTGTTCCTGGTAATTACTAGCCTAGAAACAAAAGAGCAACTGCCAACAATTATCATGAAAACAAGGGTGAGGTAGCTAACAATACTCCTCAGCTGAGAGTGATGTGTGATTCCCAGGTGATTCTCCCACAAAATGGAGGTACCTGATTTTTTTTGACAAAGAAATCACAGGCAAATGTAATTCCCTTTACTGGGAAGCCATGATTCTTAATGTCACTAACCAAATGTCCCTCTCCCAAGTCTTACGGTCTCATCCTTTCCCTACAAGTGTTCTTGTTTTAGAGCAGTAGCATTAAAAAGACTATAAAATTGATCTCATTTGTAACATTTGGATCTTGAACCTACTTTGAAGACAAAAAATATGAGACTTTTCATGATTTCCCAGCAATGGGAGGCTTCTCTGGTCTAGAAGATATATAGCCATAATGGCTTTTACAGTGTGCCTTGAATTGTTAGATGATTGCCTTGTGTCATAATATTTAGCAATTTCTTTCCTTCCCTCCTATGTGCCATCACAATCCACCCAAGTGAGAGTTCTAGTAACTAATAAGATTGCAGCAAACCAGTAGTTATTATAAGGCTACTGAGCACCAGTAATGAAATTCCTATAGCAATTTGATGAAATTCCTGAATCTCATGTCAAGATTCTGCTTTTCAGAGTTATATATAAAGGAAATGTCCTAGTTTGCATTTATTAAATGCAGACTCTAAATCAAGGATTACATTGCAAGTGGTTTATTTGGAAGGTTATTCATTGTAGTGCCAGGAGGAAGTGGAGAAGTGAGAGAAAATGATAGAAAACTAATACTTGCAATGTTATTAATAGTATTGAAATAGTATATGGCTAAGAACAGAACTCTTTCTTTCTAAAGACTTTCTGAAATACTTGTTGAAATACTGTGTCCCATAAAAAAATGTGGAAAAGGGAGAACATTTATTCTTCATCTTCCATCCTATGTAGATTGAGGGTCAAGTCTAGAGTCTTAACTCTCTGGTACTTTAACTGTCAACAAGAAAATTTATTTTGGAAAGCAGTTATTAATATTAAATAAGGCATATTTGCAAATTACCTATCATAGGACTTGATATACAACTCTCAATAATGATAGTTTTTGTTACTAAAACTTATTTTCAAAGTTAACCTTCTTTCCAAAGTTACAGTCCACAAGTACTTCAAAACCCAATAATTTTGACTGAAAGAGGTTTTTTTTTTTCTCAGAATAGCCAAAAAGAATCATGGCCTCCAATTTGAAAGCCAAAATTTCAAACCAGTCTGCTGTTCTGGGAGTTTTGTTTTAGTTTGAGTATATTTATCTTTTTTTTTTTTTTTTTTCTTCAGATTATGGTAGGGCAGGAGTGTTAATGTGGAGATTTAATAAGTAATAATAATATAGCAAAACAAGTATGATGAATTAAGCTAATATTGGAAGACAAGAAAGGCCAAGGCTCTTTCTTTTTATTTTATGAATGAAGAAATAAAGAAAATGCTAACTGACAACATATGTAACAAAAACTTTATTTTTAATGTAATTTCTAGTTTTCAATATATTTTCATTCCGATTTATTTTCAATATTTGAATCTAACACCTTAGAAATTCAAATAATTTCATGTATATAGAGTTTGGAATAATAATATGAATAAAATTAGAAAGATATATCCATATTAAGCCAGATAATTCAGAAATCAGTGCTTATTATATAAGTTTACAATTTTGAAGGCAAATTACCACTTCCAGTTTTCAGATTTTATAGATGCATGTTTATTTGAATGAAGGGTAAAAAACATAGCGATTTTGAGAAACAAATTTTGTGGGGAAATAAAAATAAAATATGAGTGAGTTGTTTATTAATGAAAAATTTCTGCTGTGTTCTATTCCTATCCTTTGAAAATGTACTTGTTAGCATGTCTGTTCTTCTGATATTCATTCTTGATAACATCTGCAAAGTAAAATATGAAAAATAAATGAAAATGAGTTTATCTTTGCATTGTGTGTGTGTGCTTTCTATTATAAGAGGGAAATAAAAAGCAAGATGAAAAGTTATTATAATACTGAGTGGCAGAATGTGACACAAGAGTTCTCTCAAGTGTGTAATACAGCCTAGAGGGAGACCAAATGCATTAGGATGTATTTATATTGACAAAGGAGTCATTCTTTGTAGTGTTTGGAAGAATTCTGCCATGACCCACATAACAAATTACTGTTGTCTGACCTCATTGAAACAAGAATCTAGTAAAGTACATCCAGTGGAGCTGATGTACTAGAGGTACTTTCACCACAACAACACTCCTGGAGGGCCGCAATGATAGCCCTCCTTCTTTCTCATACGACTAAAACACTCGATAAAGAGTCTTATCACCTTGATCCCAGAGCTCTTTTACTGAGAGACAGAAAAAAGGAAACGGTGTTACCACCGAGAGTGGCATGTTATTTTCTGAAGAGTTAAGATTACTAAATGAAAGAAAGAACTCTCACAAACTGGAAGAAACCCATCTGTTGTGTTGTAGTGCATTCAGCCAGCAGGTTGTGTTAACAAGGAGGGGATCTTTTTTTTCCCTCCTTACTTTATATTCTGTTAGCCTTCCTAGCTTGTATAGCTCAGCAACAAGTTGCTAAAAGACCTCTCTCTTCAATCATCTCATTCTTCTGAAAAATGTACATTTTCCTCAAAACACATACTAAATACTTTTTTAATGAAAAGGAGACAGATATAGTTTATTTTATAATGCACTGCTGTTTCTTATGAATAACATTTGTCTTAAAACAGCAGTTTTCTTGCAATTTGCTTATCTTCTATGCATGTATTTTCTATTAATATTTTTAGAGAGTTATTAAATGAACATTTTTAATGCAATTGATTGTCCTGGAGCAAAGATGTTAGAAATGAATTTTCAAACATATATAGAATTGGAACAATTCAGTTGTAAAGATTTATTTTAAATGTAATGTCATCATTTGTTATTTCATTCAAATTAAGAAAACTTTATTCTGAGCTATTGTAAAATAATTTTTCCAAAATGAAAATAAAAAAAACTTTTAGTTCTTATTAAGTAATTCTTTTCATTATTGCTGAGCAAATGGTTCTATATTCACTTAGGATAAAGTAACATTTGGTAATTTTTCTAATAGCCAATAAAAAACTGAATCTTACACTCCACCAGATAGCTTAAAAGCTAAGCCCTTTAATTGTTGTTCTTAATATTCCATTTAATATTTTATTGCTGAATGTAGTCAGAAGGAAAGCACTGGTTTGTAACATATATTTGTGTATTTCATTCTTACCAAATTGATTTTGTAAGGAAGTTGTTTCAAGCATATTTTTCCAGAATGCCTTAAATTAATAACCATGGGGAGAAAATAAAAACCCAGTCTTATTAGTAGGCATGAGGGTTATTCAAGGCTAAAACTCTGATATCTGAAAGTTTTTTCTCGCCATAACACCATTAATAAAAGGGTTGAAATTATTACAGCTTGCTGTTACTAGTAATGTTTGATAAGTGAAGAAAAAATACAAAATTTTCTTTAAAAGTTATATTGTACAACTAAATTTTTTAGACAAACAGGTATTTGCATTTAGATTTGGAATCACACATTTCGAGGATATATTAAAATATATTATTTGGCCGGGCTCGGTTGCTCAGACTGTAATCCCGCACTTTGGGAGGCCGAGGTGAGTGAATTACCTGAGTCCGCGGGTTCGAGACCCGCCTGGGCAATTTCATCTCTACAGTAAAACAAAAAAATTAGCGGGGTGTGGTAGCGTGCGCCTGTAGTTCCAGCTACTTGGAAGGCTGAGGCGGAAGGATCGCCAGAGCCCTGCAGGTCGAGGCTGTGGTGGTTGGGAACGGCCACTGAACTCCAGTCTGGGCGACTGAGTAAGACTCCAACTAAAAAAAAAAATAATAATAAAAATAAAAATAAATAAAATAAAATATATTATTTAGAATGTATACACAAATATATTATTTGGTAAATATATATTAGTATATTATTTGATATATTAATACACGTTTGTATTAATATATCAAATAATTTACTAATATATATTTACTTTTCTAAAGATAAACTCACCCCACTCACCATTGAATTTGCAGTACTTTTCAAACAGAAAAAAATAAAATTTTAAATGTGGGATGAAGGCAAGAAAATAATTTGGAGATGGGTTGCAAACTTCAACAATTTCAGAGAAATATAACTGATATGGGCTGAATTGCAGTCCCCCAATATTTGTATGTTGAAGCCCTCACGCCAACGTGACTGTATTTGGAGATAGGACCTTTTTAAAGAGGTAATTAATATCAATTAAAGTCATAAAAGTGGTGCCCTAATCCAACATAATTATGTCCTTATAAGAGGGTTATGAATATAACAACAACAACAAAAGACTATGCGAGGACACAGTAGACTGCAAGACAAAGAGAGAAGCTTCAGAAAAAAAATCAACTCTGCTGGCACCTTGCTCTTGCATTTTCAGCCTCCAGAAATGTGAGAAAATGAACTTCTGCTGTTTTAGCCGTGGTGGTATTTTGTTATGGCAACTCTAGCAAACTAATATAATAGCTAAAGTAAGACAAAAAACTTTAGAAGAATGTTTTTCATAAAAATAGGCTTTGGTTTATCAAAGTGCTTGCATTTAAAAACATATTTTACCTAAACACAATCTCAGATTGTGTTATTTAGAAATATTTTCTTAAACTTTAATAAAAATGTAACACCATATAAGACATATTTACCTTATACTGTACACTATGTAAGATATATTTACCTTACAAATTTTCAGGGCATTTCTTAAAATTATTTTTATTAAAAACAATTTTTTTTTTAAAGATGTGGGATACAATTCAGTGTTAGGTATACAAATGTTCATTATGCAGGTACTCTTGTTGATGAAGTGTGCCCATCTTCCCCTGGAAGTTTCCCACTGCTGCCAATCCCTGCTCTACCACCCTCCGCCTTGCAGTTTCCCACTATTTTCAATCCCTTTCTTATATTATAATTGTTCAAGGTCCGGTTATGAGTGAGAACATATGGTACTCAGGTCTTGTTTCTGTGATAGATCACTCAGTATTATAGACTCTAAGTCCATCTAGGTTACTGTAAGGCTCATAATTTGGTCCTTTTTTGTGACTGTGTAATATTCAATTTTGCTTATGTACCATATTTTTTTTATCCAGTCATCTTAAGGTGGACAGCAGGTTGGTTCCATGTTTTTGCTATTCTGAATAATGCTGCAATAAACATGCATGCGCAGTTATCTTTTTCATAGAGTGATTTGAGTTCCTCTGGGTACATTCCTGGAAGGGAGAGTATGGGATCATATGGAAGGTCGATTTTTAGATTTTTTAGGTGTAAAACTGTTTCCCACACGGTTGTACTAGTTTACATTCCCACCAACAGTGTAGAAGTATTCCCTTTTCTCTGCATCTTCTCCAGCATCTGTTGTTTTTTGAGTTATTGATGATGGCTACCCTGACAGCAGTTAGGCGGTATCTCACTGTGGTTTTAGTTTGCATTTCTTTGATGACTAGTGAGGCTGAGCAATTTTTCAAGTATCTGTTGGCTGCTCTTATGTCTTTTTTTTGAGAAAATATTTATATATTTTGCCCACTTTGCAATGGGGCTGTTTGGTTTTTTTCTTTTCAGCATATTTGAGTTCCTTGTAGATTCTAGGTGTTAGGCCTTGGTCAGATACACAGTTGGCAAATATTATTTCCCAGTCTGTGGACTGTCTTCTTCCTTTCCTGATGGTTTCTTTTGCTTTGCAGAAACCTGTCAGTTTGATGAGATCTCACTTGTCTATCTTATCTCTCATGGCATGGACACTTGTGATTTTGATCAGGAATTGATTGCCAGTCTGAATTTCCATAGGGGGGTCTTACATTTTCTAAGGTTCTTATATTTTGAAGGTTTACATTTAGGTCTTTCATTCATTCAGAGTTGATTTTTGTGTATGGTGATAGGTAGGGGCCTTGTTTTAATATTCTGCATGTGGTTAGCCAGTTTTCCCAGTACCATTTACTGAATAAGTTCTCCTCTCCCCAGTGGTTGATGGTGGAGGCTTTTTCAAAGATGAGTTGGTTAAGAAATGTAGGTTTGCTTCTGGAATCTCTATCCTGTTCCATTGGTCTATATGCCTGCTCTTGTACCAGTACCAGGCTGTTTTGATTATTGTAGCCTTATAATAAAGTTTAGCATCTGGGAATATAATACCTCCAGTTTTTTTTTTTTCTGTGGATTGTTTTGTCTATTCATGCACATTTACGTTTCCATATGAATTCCTGTATTGTCATTTCCAGGTCTGAGAAGAATGCTGCTGGTAATTTGATGGGCATTGTGTTAAGTCTGTAGATAGCCTTGGGTAGAATGGGCATTTTAACAATGTTGAGTTTTTCAATCTATGAGCATGGAATATTTTTCCATTTGTTTGTGTCATCTTTGATTTCTTTAAGCAGTGTTTTTTGTCATTTTCATTATAAAGGTCTTTCATTTCTCTGACTAGGAAGATGCCAAGGTATTTCTTTTCTTGTTTGTTTTTGCTATTTTGAATGGGATTATGCTTTATGTTTGTTTATGGTTTGTGTCAAGGAATATGTCTGTCTTTTGCACTTTTATTTTATAAGCTGACACTTTGCCAAAGACCTTTATGAATGCAAGGAGTTCTTTGACAGATTCTCTTTGGTTTTTGAAGTATGGAATAATGTTGTGTGCAAGGAGAGATAACTTAACTCCTCATTTCCTATTTGTATTCCCATGTTTTCCTTCTCTTGTCTGATTGCTCTAAGACTTCCAATACTATATTGAACAGGAGGGGTTAGAGTGGGCAGCATCCTTGTCTTGTTCCAGTTTTGAGGAGAAATGATTCCAATTTCTGTCTGTTTAGTAGTATGTAGGCTGTGGGTTTCTCGCATGACTCTTACTATTTTGAGGTGTATTCCATCTATGCCTAGATATTTGAGAGTTTTTAATAAGAAGGGATGCTGGATTTTATCAAAAGTTTTTTTCTGCTTCTAATGATATAATCATGTGTTTTTTATTTTGACATCTTTGAAGTATTTAGGTACATTTAGGATCTTGTGGATGTTGAACCAGTCCTGCATCCCAGAGATGAAGCCTACTTGGTTATGATGGATGATTTTTGAGATGTGTTATTGAATTTGGTTTGCTAGAATCTTGCTGAGAATTTTAGCATCTATTTCATCAAGGATATTGGCCTGTAGTTCTCTTTCTTTTTTGGATCCTTACCTAATTTGGGTATCAATGTGATGTTAGATTCACAAAATGATTTGGGTAGAGTTCTGTCTTCCTTGATTACCTCTAATACTTTTTTTTTCCATTAATCAGTATTTTTTGTTATAGTTTTAATAGGATTAGTATCAGTTATTCTTTGTAGGTTTTGTAGAATTCTGCTACAAAGCCATTTGGCTCAGGGCTTCTTCTTCTTCTTCTTTTTTTTTTGTAAGTAGTTGTCTTATGTAAAATCAGTTTCCCAGATTGTTATTGGTCTATGTAGGTACTCAATTTATTCTTGTTTCAACCTTTGGATGTTGTGTGATGTCAGAGAATTCTCCATTTCATTTAGGCTTTTGACTTTGTTTGCATACATATGTACATAGTTATCTCGGATAAATGTTTATATTTTTTGAGGTTCAAGTGTGACTTGATCCTTCGCATTTTTGAATGTGTTTATTTGTCTTTTTCTGTCTTTTTCTTGGTCAGTCTAGCTAGGGGTCCATTAATACTTTTTATCCTTTCAAACAGTCGGCTTTTTGTTTAATTTATTTTTTGTGCTATATTTTTATCTTCTGTGTTCTGTATTTTGGGCTTTTATTTTTGTGATCTGGATTCTTCTGCTATAGGTAGGGGTTTTGGTGGTCTTGCTTTTCCAGCTTCCTTAGGTGATTTGTTAGGATGTTAACTTGTGATCATTCCATTTTCTTAACGTGTGTTCATAGAGATATGAATTCCCCTCTTAGTACTGTTTTCATGACATCCCAGAGATTTGGTGAGATGCTTATTCATTTTCATTTGTTTCCAGGAATCTTTTAATTTCTGCTTTGATTTCTGTGTTGACCCAGGAGTTTTCAGCATCATGCTGTTTAGTATCCATGTCTTTGTAGATTTGGGAGGAACTTTGTTGGTGCTGATATTTATTTTTATTCCACTGTGGTCTGAGAAGGTGCATGACAGTATTTCAGTCTTATTTGTTTATGTTTGATTTATGGTCAAGAATGTGGTCAATCTTAGAATGCATTCCATGTGGTGATGAGTAGAATATATATTACATGGCTGTTGGGTGGAGTGTTCTGTACGTATCTAAGTCCATTTGGTCTAGTGCCACACTAATGTTGCAGATCTCTTTATTGATTTTTTGTCTTGATAATATACTTAGGGTTGTGATTGGGGTATTTAAGTCCCCAGCTATGATAGTGTTAGAGTGAATACCTTTTTTTAGTTTATCTGAAAGCTGCTTTATGAAAGTTGGTGCTCCTATATTGGGTGCATACATGTTTAGGATGGATTGGGTGCATATATGTTTAGGATGTTTGGTGGATTGAACCTTTTATCATTATGAAGTTACCTTCCATACCTTTTTTAATTTTTTATAGCTTAAAGAGTATTTTGTCTGATATTAAGATTACAACTCCTGCTTTCTTTTGTGTTCTGTCACCTGAAAATTTGCTTTCCATCATTTTACTTTGAGTCTGTATATGTCCTTTCTGGTGAGATAAGTCTCCTGGAGACAACATATTGTTGTATCGTGATATTTTATCCAATTTGCCATTTTATGTCTTTTCAGTGGTGCATTTGGTCTCTTCACATTCAGGCTAATTATTGGAATGTGAAAGTTTATCTCTGTTAAGAGGTTCTTCAGAGTTTGTTGTTATTCTGCTTGTTTATTTATTTGTTTGTTGTCCTTCATTGATTTTTTGTTTGATTTATGTGTGTTTTCAATCTTTTGCTGGCACTCTTGGGAAGGGCATGGTTGTTCTTTTTTTTTTCTTTCTTCTATGTTCAATACTTTCTTAAGTGTTTCTTGTAGAGTTGGTCTGCAGGCATTTTAAACTGTTAAGAATTGAATGTCTGAGAAGGATTTTAATTCACTGATAAAAGCTAGTTTAGCTGGGTAGATAATTCTGGGTTGGAATTGCTTATCTTTGAGAAATGTAAAGATTGCACGCCAGTCTCTCCTAGCCTGAAGTGCTTCTGAAGATAAATCTGCTGCTATTCTAATTGGTCTTCCCTGTTTGGTAGTCTGACCTTTCTCTCTTGCTGCCCTTAGGATTTTTTCTTTTATACTTTCTCTGTGTAAGTGAATTACAATGTGTATCTAGGTCTTAGTCTTCTCATTTGTTGTCCTGGAGGGGTTCTCTGAATCTTCTGTGTTTGAATGATCACATCTCTAATGAGATGAAGGAAGTTTTATTGTATAGAATGTTTGTTCAGGTTTGTCTCTGACTCTCTATCTGCCTTAGAGATTCCAAATAATCTTAACTTTGGCCTCTTGATATAATCATTCATCTCTTATGGCTTTGTTCTATCTTTTTAACCTTCTTTTCTAAGTTTTTAACAGTTTGGGTTAGTTTCATATTTTAGTCTTCAAGTTCTGAGATTCTTTTTTTTGCTTGGTTAATTCTGTTTTCCATGCTTATCAATTTGTTATTTATTTCATTCACTGTATTCTTTACTGCTGTTATCTCAGTTATCAACTCCTTCATTCTTTCCTCTTGCCTCTCCTTATTTTTATTTATTCTCTCCATTATTATCTTGATCTCTGGGTTTGTGGTTTTGGATCAGTCATTGTGGAGGCTCTTCATTGTTTGAGTTCTGAAGTCTGTATTGGTTATTGTTGTCCTCTCGGGGGACTAGATGAGACCCATATTCATTCTTTGGTTTTCCTTCATTTGTGAAGATTCCCCCCCCTTTTTAAATCTCTTCTTTAATTCTGTTGCTCAGTGATGAGAGATAGCTTTTACTTCTGTTTGCTTGGTCTCCTATTCTTCCTTATGCAGATTATCTGACTTTGTTCAAATTTGAAGCTGGAGTGGATATGAGGGACTGTGCTTTTTGAAGTTTTGAGATTTAATTAAGGAAGGAACTGTGATTCAGAAGCTATCTACCAATCCCAGTATTTCTTGACAGTTGTGTTGGCCTCCTGGAACCCATTTCCCAACATCTTACAATCTGTCCATGCAGTGGGAGTGTATGTTTGCCCCTGAAAGCAAAATGGGAAAGAGGAAAGAAAGATAAATGGAAGGAGGAAGATGACAGGAAGGTGAAGAGGGTGAATAAGAGACAGGTATACCAACTCTTCTGAACAGGGTAAACAGACATACCAATGAACAAATAAACAGAGAAACAAACATAGACAGAAAAAAAACAAACAAAAAAATACAATCAGAGAAACAAACACACCCCCCTGTTGATGTACTCACCCTCAAAAAATGCATACGTGAACAGAAAACCTAAAAAAAACCCCATTAAAATAACAGAAACATATCAAGTACAAAAATGTAAACAAAAACAGAAAGAGAGAAGAAAGAAGAACAAAAACAAAAATGAAAAAAGAACTTCCAAACAAAAACTCACTCTGTGACCATTTCTGTAAATCCAGGTTCTTTTTCCAAGCACTGTCACTACTTTTTGCTGTTGCCGCCACTTTTGGCTACCACTGCCACATTAGCAAGTGGCTCTGGTCTCCCACTCATCCTCTCCACTCTCAGACTAGACTGATAGGATTGCTTTCAGTGTGGGACAAATGCCCTATGGACTACTGCAGGAGAGGATAGATCAGAACCAGACTCATCTGATTTGTATGCTGCTCCCACTCAGATCACACGTGCGTGTGCCTGTTCCAGTGTAAGAGAGGGGCGTCTGTCTCTCTCAGTCTGCTGTTTCATCCCAGAGGGTTGAGGGGCTTAGCCTCTGGGTCCCAGGCTGGAGACTGGACAGAGCTGAGTGGTGCAATGTAGTTGTCTGCCCCGTTCTGGGATAGAGAAGATGGTACTGCGTTGTGTCTCCTCCCCAGCAGTGGGGCTCTGTTTCAGATTTCTACACCCTGTCTTCTCCACACTTCCTGCTGCTAGTGTCCAGCCAGCTACCACAGGTGATGGTGAGGGCCAAGTGCCAGGTAGTGAGAAGCAGCTGCTTTCTGCTGCCACCTCTCAAGAGAACCCCAAGAATGGCAGATTATCATGCATGCCAGGGGCTCCAATCTCAGGACCGTGGTCAGTTGCAGTCACCTCTGGAGAAGAGTTTTGGGTGCATGAACCTGAGTCTCCCTTCAGACAGACTTTCACTCACCCACCAGCACCCACCCACCCACTCACACAGAGTCTTTATGGACATTCTCTTTTGTGGAGACTCACACTCCAACGTGTTTTGTTGCCATCTTGTCTCATTCCCCCAGGACATCTTAATCATGAGTGTGCTAAGTTAGAAAATAATAAAAAGCATGAACATTTAGTAAAATGTTAGGAAAAATGCATCTGTCACCTTGTTTACATCTTTAAAAATAAGATGTCATTACTTGTTATATACTTGACTTAGCTTTTAATTTTAAAAAAGCACATATATAACTAGCACTTGCTGTCTATTTACAACCTTAACAATTGATTCTATTCATCCTCCATTAAACAAGACAAATCAGAGAAGAGCAGAATCGTAATAGCTTAAACTTCACGCAAAAACTGCTCTTTGTTTTTGTTTATTTGGTTTTGGTCAGTGTTTTAGGTGGAAATAGCCTTGTGAGTTCTAATCAACCCTGCATAAATCAAAGTCTGCTGAGATTTCTGAAGAAAGTATTTTTGGCATTACAAAAAATTTTAAAAAGCTGTCAAGAAAAGTCTTTCTTTCCCCTGCCACTTACTATACTTGGGTAAAATCATAACTAATGAAAACGTAACAGCCATTTTTGAACATTAGTGAACAAACTTGAATATGAAAGTCCATGTGCTACTAAGGAACAGAGAAATATCAAAAGAGTTTGGGTCTAGATGGGCTCACTGAGTTGCTGAAATAAACAACTCTGGCACTTCCTGACTTGTGGATTCTACATAGCATGAGAAAAATATGATCTTCAATTTTAAGTGTTTTTTTAATCACTCACATTCAATATATTGTATAATAGTTATAATATACTAAAAACTTACTCCATCATAAGACCAGGCTATGGTTTCTGTAGATATTAAATTAATTAATCAACCCAAATGCCTCTAAAGCATAGATACTATAATCTCTATTTTATAAATATGTAACATGAAAACTAAAATTTAGAAAATGAAGAAATGTAATGAGGTAAAAAAATGTTAACTCAAGTGTATCTGACTATAGAGCTCACATTTTGTTTTTTTCTTGAATGAATTTTCCATGTTTTCTTTATAATTTGAATATTGTCAAATAGGTCATAAATTTGGGTCCTATATTATTCACTGATTATATATAATTACATTTTTTAAATTTGACATTTTATTGTTGTGCACTTCATGTGATTGACATTGAATAAGAAAATATTAAAAATTCAAAGACATGTTAAGGTTGGAAGACAACTATCCATGGTTTTTCACATTTATTGTATGTCTTTTGAACAGTGGCATGATTGCCCTTCTTCCAGACAATGTTTTCAAGGATGCTTGTATGGTGAACAAGTTTGGTAGATAAAAGAGTGTTGCCACAAGCAAATGGTAAGCATATTCACTGACCATTCTAAAAAATTCAATTTCTCTAAGCTTCTATAATACAACTTATGGTGTGTATGTGCCATCCTGACTTCTTAATGTCACTCTTAGGGCACTGAATTAAGGAATCAGTAAAAATTATTTCATATTATCCATTGCTATTTTTGTGAATAACAAGATTTCTTTGTTCCTGGTGCAGAATTCTTATGTTTTCTATTAGCATCACTAAATTATGAGAGGTTAAGCTGTTAACTTGCAGGTGGAATAAAATAGTATATTCCTAACAGTTTTCACACTAATATAATAAGGATAGAAAGAATACTGAAAGACTCATAAGGATTAGTTGTTGTTGTTGTTTTGTTTTGTTTTGTTTTGATTTGATTTGTTTTTTGAGTCAGAGTCTCACTTTGTCACCCAGGCTGGAGTTCAGTAGCACATTCACTGCCACCACAGCATTACCTACTGGGCTCAGGTGATCCTTCTGCTTCAAGCTTCCAAGTAGCTGGAACCACAGGCATGTGCCACCATGCCTGACTAATTTTTTTGATTTATTGTAGAGACAAGGCCTTGCCATGTTGCTTAGACTGATCTCGAACCTCTGGGCTCAGGTAATCTTTTTGCCTTGGACTCCCAATGTGCTGGGATTACAGGCATGAGACAGTGTGCCCTGCTGAAACATAAATTTTTGAAAGGAGAAGGATAAGAAACTTGGGAAGTAACAAATGTCATTTTTAAAAAGTCCATGGGAATTCACAGTAAACATGCTGATCTGATTTTATAATCAGCATACTTTATTGCTGTAGAAAAGAAAGTGAAAAGGTAGTTGCAAGTTGAGTACGGGGAAGAAGGCTCAAAGATCTGACCTCCAGGCAGGTGGATTTCTTTCCAATCTTGTGTAATAAACTTTTTCTTTACTACTAAAAATTCATCTTTAGAGAGCAATAGTTACCTCTCACTTTCAGTCAATAGTCGTGTAGATGTAAACCTACATTGAATATAAAATGAAAAAAAATAGACTATGTTTTCTGTGGGCAGAAGCCAAGTGCTTTGTAAGAAATTTGACTGGTTCACTTGGAAAATGAGGAGAAAAGGAATTGGCTTATTATTCAGTGTCTTTTTTAGTCTATTATACTACCATCTATCCGTAGAGTTGGATAAATGAACAGTCTTAAGGTTTCTTGCACTAGGCAGTGGCTCTTACAATGCAGCTTGTCTCTCTTAAAAAATTTTCCTTGAGTCTGATATAAACATGTCTGTGGGAAACCACAGATGAGACATCGACTAATATTCAGATTCATCCTGCCCAAAATTGGGTGTACCATGTTGATGAGTATAATTCATTGGAGAATGAGAAACTGACACAAAGAGACCTAAATACATTTACATTTTTTTATTTCCCTGGGAAATTCACATGGCTTGATGTTAGAACCAACTAGCAAAAGAAGAAATAATGTCTGATACTATTATAAATTTGATGCAAAACATAAACAGACATAGCTAAGAATCTTATTGAACTCCAAGTATAAAAGATTTAATGAAAATTACATGAAGGCACATCATAACCAAATTACTTAAAAGTAATGAAAGACAAAAATCTCAAAAGCAATGTTGGCATTCAGAAAATGATGCTCCAGAGAATGATACTTTTGGCACACTGAGACCTTTGACCTAAAGGAGAACTGAGGTCTTTCTGACCTCCTCTTCTTCCCATGTCTCATCACTCTTTTCCTCCAGTAGCATAGGGAGAGGATTTTTCTGAAGTTTTCTTATCTCACTAAGGGAAATTTCTCCAGAAGGAAGATGAACCTTGTTATGAACCTTCTTCCTATAATTTTATTAAATACAGAAGATTAACTCATGTAATAGGAAACTAAAGGTCAACAACATCTATTCATCTATTTTAAAGGTCGGCAACATCTGTTCTTATGGAAACTGCTGCCTGAGAGACTTTAGCTTTATAACAAGACAACCTTTGTTCATCATGCATTACCTCCCCTTGCCTTCCCATAGTTTGTGTCACCGCTTTCCCCGTAAAACTTCAAACCCCTATTCTTTGTGTGGATCAAAATGTTTTTAAGATTGGACCATCTTACATTTCACTGAATTTCACATTTTGTGGAATAGTCATGGATATGCATGTAAGAAATTTGTATGCCTTTTCTCAATATCATTCTACTGTCAAGTTTATTCCAGTGACTCAAATTAATAAACCTTCAGGGATTAGAAGGAAAGTATCTTTTACTACTACAGCAGCTAAAAAAAAAGTACAAAAAAATATAACATCAGATTTTTAAATTGTAAACAATTAAATAATATATTCAAAGTATTGAAGTTAAAGCAAACCCAAAATTTTGATATAGAATGCACAAACAAGTTTCAATAAAATGTGAAATAAACATTTTTTAGACATACAAAATATTTCCATTATCTGAAACATAAGAAATTTTAAAGAAAATCCTACATTCGGAAGGAATACTGTACTTACTTATTCTATATTTTAGAAACCAAGATCTGTGCAAAAGGATGAATAGTACCAGAATAATTTAACACATAGAAAATTAAAATTTTAAAAATTATCTTTGTGTGAAACACCTCATCGGCATATCATCTCAGATATCTTTTGAAAAAAAAATTCTTAAATTAAAAAAATTATCTTTAAGGACCATGAATATTTAATAAAAAAGTAAGGCATTGGGGATGTTAAAACATAGAAAAGTGTGTGATAAAAATAGCACAAAGAGTGGGAGAGGAGAAAAATATGTTTTAAGATTCTTAAACTATACATATAGTAGTAGATATTAATTGAAGTTAGACTGTGATAAACTCATATGATTCTACACTTCCTAAAGAATACTCCAAAATAAAACAAAAATAGATCTAGTAAATAAGCTAGCAAAGAAGATAAAATGGAATCATAAAATATGCTCAGTTAATCTAAAATTTAAAAAAGAGAAAAAGAAAGATAAACAGAAAAAATTGGACAAATAAAACCAAAAGGAAAATTTTAGATTTAAAGCCAATCATATCAATAATCACAGTAAATATAAATGATGTGTACACTCAATTCAAAGGTAGAAATTTTAAGATTTAATAAGAGCATAACATAATAACCAAACTATAGAACTTATATAAAGTTTATCAGATAAAGAATTGCATATTTTTAGAAAATAAAAGATTGCAAAGATACACCATGATGACACAATTCAGAAGAAAGATGGAATGGCTATACCAAAATCAGATAAAATATGTTTAAAAGAAAGAATATCACAAGCAATAAAAAGATCACTTCATAATGATAAAGAAGTCAATTTATCTGATGACATAACAATCCTAAAAGTTTATGCAAATAACAAACTTCAAAATACATGAAGCAAACCTAATAAGCCTACAAACAAATATATACACATTCACAAATAAAGTCAAGAAATTTAGCATATATTTTTAAATAGATCAAATAGAAACCAGTTAGAATACAGAAGACTTGAACAAAATAATCCACTAACTTGACTTAATTCACATTTATTTAAAAGTCAATCAATAATAACAAAAATTAACATTCTTTTCAACTGTACATGTAACATTTTTCAAGACAGGCTATAGCCTAGGCCATAAATTAATTTTCAGTAAATTTGAATGTTTCAAGTTGAGGAAAATATATGGAGACTTTCACAATCAGCTTTTCTATATTAATGTACAACAGACACTAGAGAGGCTACATTCATTAAAAACTTCAAGTCTTGAATACCTGGATGACAAGACAGATCCCTGTTCTATGATATCTAGAATATCAGAATAACACCTTGTCATGTACTTACACTTTCCTTAACTCAAGCTAATTTTATTTTTGAAACATAAATTCCCTTCTATCATAGACGGTAGTAGGAGATAGCTGAGTTATTTCTAACATTGAGTATCACAGAGAAGGTATAATACTTCAAAGGCAAATATTAACTTATTTGAATTAATAAAATATAACTACATAGGTTATAACTGTTTTCCCCAGACCCAAGAAAGCTATAGATGTAATCAATGATTCAGAGATTCAAAACCTATTCATTGATCCTATAAAACAATAATAAGAAAATCTGAGCTTAAACAGTAAAAATGCAAGGTAAGCCTTCCAAAAAAATCAATATCCAACATTATTCTACTCCACTGAAAATAGATGCATAATTACTTGTGATTTGTGGTCAAGTGTAGTCTGATCATATCAAATGTAAAATTGGGCTGTATTCTACACAGGTCTTAAAGAGAAACCATATTATTGGAAATTTAGTCAAACTCTTTAAATGATTATTTTGGTCATGACTGAGGTCAGGATTATGGTTTCACTTAAGGTAAAAACAATTTAGTCTTCTTGGTTGGCAGTTTTGGTTTTTTTTTCTTTTTTCTCCTTAGCACTTTAGTATATTCCCCAAAAGCACAGGAAACAAAACCAAAAACAGATAAATGATATTGCATCAAACTAAAAAGATTCTATGCAGCAGAGCAATTAACAGAGTGAAGAAAAAACCTATGGAATGAAAAAAAGTTTACAAACCGTACATTTGAGAAGATGGTAATATCACACACACACACACACACACACACACACACACACACACACACGATATCTATGTGATATACATCACACGATATCTATGTGATATACATAATATCTGCATGATATATATGCATATAAACACCAATGTCAAGAAACTAGTCTGATTTGGAAATGAGCAAAAATTCTAAGCAAAAATTTCTAAAATAAACATCGAAATGACTGACCAGTATATAAAAAAGTGGACAACCTTAATAATTATCAGAAAAGTGAAAAGTAAAACTACAGCAAGATACCACCTCACATCTGTTAGAATGGCTATTATTATTATTATTTTTTTTATTTTTGAGTTGGAGTCTCACTCTGTCGCCCAGCGTGGGAGCGGCCACTGCAGCCTGGACTGCTGGGCTCTGGCGATCCTTCCGCCTCAGCCTTGGCTATTATTTTTTAAAAGGCAGTAAGTATTGGCAAGGATGTGGAAAAATTGGAACCATTTTGCATTGTTCGTGTGAATGAAAAATGATGCTAAAAATTAAAAAAAAATTTTTTAATTGTAGGCCATTACCATCACCATTGCCACCGTCATTGCCAGGTCATTGTCTTGCTAAGCAGTGGTGTGGCCATGTATTCTTTGATCTATGGCCAGGTCATGTTTTCTTTTTTTTTTTCTTTTTTTCTTTTTTTTTGAGTTGGAGTCTCACTCTGTCGCCCAGACTGGAGTGCAGTGGCTGCTCCCGGCCACCGCAGCCTCGACCTGCTGGGCTCCAGCGATCCTTCCACCTCGGCCTTCTGAGTAACCGGAATTACAGGCATGCGCTACCACGCCTGGCTGATTTTTTGATTTATTGTAGAGATGAGGTCTACGCTGCCCAGCTGGGTCTCGAACCCACGGGCTCAGGCAATCCACTCACCTCAGCCTCCCAAAGGTGCGGGATTACAGGCTGAGCCACCGAGTCCAGCTATGTTTTCTTAAGTTACTAATAAAACATTGTATATTTGAAAATTGCTAACAGAGAAGATTTTACATTTTCTCACCACAAAAGTAATAGGTATGTTAGGAAAAAGATATTAATAAAGTTGATTTATCATTTCATGGTATATACATATATCAAAAAATTATACTATATACCATAAATACATGCAATTTTTTCTTGTTAGTTAAAAATAATTTTTTTAAAAATTAAACAACTAATAAGTAAGTCAAAGTTAGAATAGTCCTGTCTTTGGTAATCAATCTGTCTCTCTAACTTAGGCTTCCAGATTACTGAATTCATCACAATAATTAATACATTGATAAACTTTAAAAATAAATTCTGTCCTAGTTATTTATTTGGAATATAAAATACACACTGTTTGTCAGGTACAGTGGCTCACTCCTAAAATAGCAGTAATCTGTGAGACCGAGACTGGAATAAAACTCGAGGCCAAGAGTTCCAGACCAGCCTGGCAGCATAGTGAGACTCTGTCTCTATCAAAATAAGAAAAATATCTATCTAGGCACAGTGACATGTGTCTGCAATTCCAGCTAATTGAGAGGTTGAGGTTGGCATATCACTTGAGACCAGGAAGTCAATGTTGCAGTGAGCTGTCGTTGCACGACTGCAGTCCAGCCTGAGCAACAGAGCAAGATCCTGTCACTAAATATATATTATATTAAATTATATAATCTGTATACAATATAGATTAAATATTATATATGCATAGTTAGTAAATTAAATATATGTCAGATACAATATGGGATATATATAATAAACATTATATTATGTGTGATTGACAGTAAAGTAATTAGCAATGATTTTAAGGTTGCTTTCATTATTTTTCTACTTTATAATTTAAGACTAATATAATTTACTGGAATATGAAATAAATATTCTGGAAACTTCTAGAAGCAAGACTGAAATATCTTATTTGGCGTTATTTTAGTCAGCTTTAACTAGGTTATAGAGTTTATCAATAATTGTAATATTTCATTGCTTACATTATCAAATATTTGTTTCTTACTTTTTTGTATGGTTTTTTGTTATAACTTTGCCCCTTCCAGGTCCTTCTTGTCTCCACTGGGCTTACCTGAATTAGACTTGATGTGGCTCAACATACCTTCTCATTCCATGGCTCAACATACCTTCTCATTCCATAATACAGAATAAAGAAAAAGTCACTGTCTTAGACTTTCACTCTGTTGGAGCAAGGCCAGAGCACAAAGTTCAGATGAAACAGGGTACTTCCTAAGGTTGATGCTTGAAGTGACGCTTTGTTATTTTGACTCAGTCCATTGATCAAAACAAATTACATGAGATGAGTATAACCTCAAATGGAAGGGAGTAAATACTTTGGAAGAACACTCCAAATGGTCAAAAAATGTTATAGACTTGGATAAATATGAATTCAACTTTAAGTAGGTTAGAAAAACATTTTATTCTGATGATTCTTCAGCCAAACTTTGGTGTCTACTTTACATATTTTTTACAATATTGCATATATAGGTGTACTTTATGCATTGTCTTTGTTGAAAATACTGGTTGAGTGTGTTTGGAATTTTAGTAAAATTTATGAAAAATGAGGCCAATAATGAGACAACTTAAAAAGTTAAAAGTAAGTATATTGTCAAGAGAAGTCTGCTGAAAATAACCAAGAGCAGAATGAAATAAACAGGTTAGTCAATACAAGATGACTAAATGTTCAATGTGTAGCCAAAAGTAGAGGAGGGATGGATAGAACAGAAAACCTCTAAATTGCCTTATTAGGAAGTTACCGGAAAACTTTATTTTATATTTTTTATTTCAGGGTATACTTTTAGAAACAAGAATTAGATAACCTAGATTTTAAGGCAAGCAAAATTTATACTCTTCAACAAAACAAATTGATTCAACAACTGTTTACTGAGCAGTCATTATGTCTTAGAATTTGACTAGCTGCTGTGAATAGAGAGATTAACAGAACCTAGGCACTTACAAAAGTATGATTCTCATAAATTCACATAGTCTGTGAATCTTATTTATTAGGTGAAAAAGGAAAGAGAATAATAAATTATAATCTACAAAAATGTTAAACCTGCCTTTTAAATTAGCAATTTATTGTGATTTTCTGTAGATTTAGATTGCATGGAATTTTCTTTCCCAATGTGCAAATGCTTCATGTAGCATATATAGACAGTCATTAGCTGTTAATTCCTTGAATACTGTCAAATGATTTTGCCCAGGGTAGATAGTTATTGAGGCCATATTCATTCTCATATTTATTTACAAAATACTGGAAAATGTTTTTTCACTCAGGGTTTTGTAATAATATATTTAGACTGCCATATAAAACACATATTTAACAATATGATTTATACAAATAGAATTTCTAAATAATTTGCATTATATTTAGATATGCAACTAGCCCCGATTTTATAAATGTACAGAAACATTTGGAAATATTTATGTTCCGACTTCTGCATCAGATCTCATTTCTTGTCTTGTGAAAACACAAATTGAAATTTTTTTTGTGGTGCTCATGAGCATGCCACTGCAATCCAGCCTGGGTGACAGAGTGAGACTCCAACCCAAAATAAAATTAAATTACATTTAAAAAAGCAGTATCGTAGACAGCTTTTTGGCAATGTTTTATTATGTAATATATTATAAATATTTCTTCTTGATAAAAATGATTCTAAGTAAAAATGTGATGGCAATATCATATTGTATATATGGAATTATCATATTAGTATGGTTAATTCACCAACGCCCAACCGTGTGGCATTTCATGTATGTCCAGATTTTTAATGGTTGCTATAGTCTACGGATGTCCTACCAAAATTTTTGTGTTAAAACTTAATAGCCACTGTGATGAGTCCTTTGGGAAGTGATTACATCCTGATGATCATCATGGTGGAGTCCTCATGAAGGACATTATAAAAGAGGCTTCAGAGAACTAGCTGGCTTTTTTTTTTTTTTTTTTTAGCTCCTTCCACCTCTGCCATGTGAGGGCATGCTATTCGTCCATTTTGCCCTTTTGTTCCATCTATTATGTGAGAATATAACAGAGCATTGAATAAAGTTTGTGTCTTCTGCCTTTCCCACCATGTGAGGAAGCCAAGAGAAGGGACCAATTATGGAACAGGCCCTCACTAGACACTGAATTTCCCGGTGATAGGATCTTAGACTTCCCAGCCCCCAGAACTGTGAGAAATGTCTATTATGTATAAATTACCCAGTCTACCTTAGACTTGTGTCTTATGATAATAAAAATCGCAATAAAAGTTGAACATAAAGGTTTTTAGGGCTTTCCTAAATTTAGTTCAAAAAACTGAATTTTTAATTTTCTTAAATAATGATAGTAAAAATAAAAATTTCTAGCTATTTTGTGACGATGGACATTTGTTGTCAATTTTGAATATTATATTTCTTCACTTATAACTTTTTAAGTAAAAATTATGTTTTCAAACTTTTTTGAATAGAATGCAGAGAGAATGTTTTCTCTGTCAGATACTGAAGCCAATTATAAACCTAAAATATTTATAAAATAAAATATTTAAATACAGTTAGCAAGGAAGTTTTAAATCATAGAACATAGCATTTTAAAACAGAATGTTCATATTGAATTTTAACATAGATTAAATTTAGAATATAAAATCAGCATAGATAGAATCAAATTATATTAAGTGCTAAGCTTTTTGGATTGAAATAACTAGATTTTCATTCTCCCACATTATTTGCACAAAAGTACATTTAATTCATATTTCTATTCTTTTTAAATGACTTTTATTACATATTATTTGCTCTAAATTGCTCAAATTTCTGACATTTTTGGTCGCTGAAACTTTTCAGAAATTATGCTATTATTTCTAAACTCAAAATACACGAAACTCATCTTTCTTTACAATTTGATGCTGTGCTTGAGTCTTGACAAATCATATTTATCTTTGCCAGCTCAGTCATTCTTGATTTCCACTCAGACAAGGAACTAAATTTTGGTAGATAAAGGTGAAGGATGACATGTTACTGCTCCTGTTATATTTTACTGCTTAGTCTCATAAAAAACACCATACCCTAGAAGTAACAATTAATTTGAATACCAGCCTTATTTTCCCCTTTAGATCTTTGATAAAACACTTTTGTAGTCACAACTTCATGGGCTTCAAATTCAAAGTACTGATATATTAATATTTGAATATTAATTTCAAATAGATAGTGCTCTCTCCTCAGAGGTCTGAGTATCAAATATCAGTTGAGCTACAATTTTGTAATAAGCATTGTTTCTAGCTTTTTGTATAGATATAAAAGTCAAATAAACAAACAAAACAACACCAGCACTCCTTATCTTAATTATATTTACATTTTAGAAAAGGAAGGAAGAGAAGTAATACATATATAAATAAGTGAATTATTCAGTACTTTAGAAGGCAACAAATTCTATGAGAGTCGTAAGGAGAGAGAAAGATGGAAGAAATTGATTTGTAAGTGTTATTAAAGAGGAGACAACTTAATAGAATAAGCACAGAACTCCAAGATTAAGAAGTGAGGAAGAGGAGGAAGATTAAAATAAATTAATATACAAGCACATTTAAACTAAATAAGGATATAAGAGAAGACAACAAGTATATAGCGTGAAGTTAAAAGTTAGTAGGATCAATGTACTGCAACATCACTAATGTGGAGAATGAATGCATCTGAGTTACTAAGAGCAGAATAGTTGAAACCATGAAAAAGTTTTGGTCAGAGAGTAGAATGCATAAAATGGAGACACAAACATGTATCACATTGTAATTTCTGAAGTATAGAAAAAAACATTCCTTTTCAAATTAGATGGAAATAGTCTAAGAGATAAAATCTTCTAAATATGACTTGCATTCCTATTTTTCCTTTAAAATAATGAGAAAGTGGGTTGATGGCAAGATGTTCTAATATAATAAAAAATAAGCTATACATCAGCATTGTAATTTATGTACTTGTCAAATGTTATTTCAAGGGTGAAGTAGCATATGTGAAGTTGCAAATTGACATCTGATGGATGACTTTCTACAATTCCATTATAATGTTTTGGAGAATTGGAGTGAAAATACTTCATGAAAATGAACAAAATAATACATTCATTTTCTCTGAATTCTTTATGCTTTAATGTAATAGACTGCTTGAATTTTGTTCAAATATTATCTAATAAAATGAACTGAAAAATAAAATAAATGAAAATTACACATGGTGCTAGAATTTTGAATGCCAATTATAAAAAGTTATGACATTATAATTTATATGTGCAAACAGATCATGTGAAAAGAATATCATACATATATAATATATTACACAAATCATATATTATATAATAATTATATCTTAGGTTATGTTGGATTAGATTTATTTATTATAGAATATAAAACTTATTTATCATATATATTTAGACTAAAATATAAAAATATAAAGGACTATGTGTACAAGAAGTTTAATTATTAGCAACAATATTTGTAAAAATTGCCCTATATACTATATTTTTTTGTTCAGGAAAAATAATATAACAAATAGGTACACTATACAATGTAATGTAATGTCTAGATTCATCCACACATTAGAGAAATATATTCAGATGACATGAAATATCTTTATAAAATTAATTAGACCATAAAATAAAAATTAATGTAAATGATGAAACAGGCCAGGAATAGTGGCTCACACCTGTAATCTTAGCATTCTGGGAGACAGAGGTACAAGGATTTCTTGTGGTCAGGAGTTCACGACCAGTTAGGACAATATAGCAAGACCCTGTCTCAGAAAAAAAAAAAGAAAAAAGGAAAAAGGAAGAAAATGAAGAATGAAAACCAAAATAAACTGAAAGTGCAAGCTTCAAAATAATGTACTATTTTTTAGTTTAGTTATGCCAATACCCCCTAAAAATCCTTTACCAAATAATAGAAAAATCACTGAACTCTTTGTCATAAAATTGTTAAAATCATGATAGTAAAACTAGAAAAGGAACATGAAAAAATGTTGATAGCAATATTATTTATTAACATATATTTGCAATCATCGATCATATATATATGTATAAGCAAACTACTAGAAGACATATCTGTGTGGTAGATTGTTACCATTTCTGCACTACTCCTATTCACTCTCTTTAAAATGTTATTTTGAGCTTCTATCTTCGAAGTGTGAAATCTCTCTTCCTATCTTTTCAATCTGAGGTATTCTTGTGACTTACTCTAATTAACAGAACATGTTGAAAATAGTGTGCTAATGAGCTAATCCAAGCCTCAAAATGCCTTGCACACTTCTGCTTTCTTTTGAATCCCCTTTTAACACTATGAGAAAAAATTATACTAATGTTCTAGAGAATGAGAGACAATATGAAGTTGAGCTGAATCAGCCTGGTTTTGCCAGCCAAATTCCACACATGTGAGAAGGCTGATTTAATATGCAACACGATTGACACCTAACATGGCCAGTAAATGAACATATGTGCATGAGTAAACTAAACTAGGTCAATCTTACACAGAAAGAAGACTCGAACTAACCTGTAGACACATGACGGTAAAGATAAGTTTCACACAATACCTAATTACGTTATTTTTTGTTGTTTTTGTCTTGTTTTGATGAAACATTCATAACATAAAGGTAATCATTTTAATCATTTAAGTGTATAATTTAGTGTCATTAAATATATTTACAGTGTTGTACAACCTTCATCAACATTCATTAAGAAATGTTTTATCATCGAAAACTGAATATCTGTATTTACTAAACAATACTTACACGTTACTCCCTTCCCATAGCCTCTGGTAACTTTTATTCTACTTTCTGATTAAGAATTTGATGGTTTTAGATATCTCATCTAAGTTGAATGATGTATTATTTATCTTTATGTGTTGGCTATATTAACATAATTTTAAAAGTTTTATTCTTGTTGTAGCATGTGTATGAATTCCATTCCTTTTAAAATTGAATAATATTTCATAATATGTGTACTTTGGTTATCTATGCATTGTCTGGGAGACATGCTTTGTTTCTACCTGTTGGTTATTGTGAATATTGATGCTATGAATATTGGTGTAAAAATATTTGTTTGAGCCCCTACTTTCTATTTTTTTGGGAATTTACAGAAAAATGGGATTCCTGGATCATGTGGCCATTCTGTTTTTTGCTTTTTTTTGAGAAACTTTTATAACATTTTCCATAGGGGCTGAGATGGTTTACATTCTCATCAGAAGCACATGAGCATTTTAATTTTTCTGCATCCTTATCAACACTTATTTTCTGTTAATTGACTGGCTGAAAGTAGACATTATAATGGGTGTTTTGTGATTTACTAGAACTTGTCCTAACATATGCTGTACCCTGGAGTATGTTCCATGTGCACTTGAGAAAACATGTGTGTTCTTCTCTTGTTGAGAGGAATGTTCTGTATATTTCTGTTAAGTTTATAGTATTGTTCAAGTCCTCTATTTTCTTTTTGATTTTGTCTTTTGTATCTTATTGTTCTCCCCATTATTGAAAGTGAAGTATTGAAGTTTCCAACCATTACTTTAGGAACTTTTCTTCCTTCAATTATGTCAACCTTTCCTTCATATACTTTTGAGCTCCAACAACTAGGTATGTATGTGTTTCATAGCTTTATATCATAGTGAACATTACACTTATTCCCATTTAGTGCAAATAATGTATTCAAAATTGTAGCAGATATCTTAGTCAAAATAATGCAACACAAAAATAAGAAACCAAAGGAATGAAAAATTGAGAATCAAGAAAAATGGTACACTTTACAAAAAATAAGTCTAAATTAATTGCCAGGGTTATTGGACACTAGTAGTATAAATTATCTGAAGAGTAGGAAAAAGAATGATTGAGACTCAGACTGCTGGTATTGGTCAGCTCTTCCTTTAAAATGGGAGTGAAGAGACTAAGGTGAGTGCAGATATTATAGTATTTGAAAGTTGATTTCTAAATACTTCTTTTTAGAAATAAGTTAAATGCTTTGAGTAAAAGTGGACATCTAAGAAATTGGAAGTTATATAAAAATAAAGGTTGTTGAAAAGTTACTATGGAAGTGGAATAATGTCCTAATCAGATAAGGATTGTGAGATTGATTATCCAAATTGTAGGACAATTTTCAGGTGACTTTTCTGAATTTGCAACAGAAAATATAAATATTTTGTGTAAACTTTTACATCAACACTAAGTCACCTGAACACAGACAAAGACAAGTACAAAGACTAGATGCTTACCGGCATCCAGGCTGAAGTTCTTCAGGAAAATTTTGAGAAAAAGGCAGGGAGAAGATGTGTATAAATAAAAGTATTACTGAAATGATGGACAAGCAATACGAAAATAGACTACAGGAAAAAAGAAGACAAAATGGATTTTGAGTTGGAACCAAAGTAGATGTGTCTAATAAACTAGAATAACTTTTGAGATCAAAGAGTAATTGCGCTATGTTACTTGACTATGCATTGTAAAAATTAAAAGAGGCAAACCTTAAATTAGCAAAGTTTTTTTGGCAAACTGTTACATGGTCTGGAGTATAATTATAGATGTGGGTGACTGTGGTCTATCATCATAACACATTACAACATTCTTCTTGAAAGCAGAGAAAAGTCACAAGAATACCCCTTCCTGCAAATCAATTATATAATGTATTGGAGGTCCTAGAAAAGTATTAAAATATTATAAATATGGATACTGCTTTATAAGTAACAGAAAAACTCCTTTTTTGGTGATTATTTGTCTCCATTGAAACCATAAGCATTTTATTTTTTTAGATACAATAATAGAGTTCAGCCAAGGTTTAAATATATGACTAATGTTCCATATGTTTATAAAGTTGCTTTTGTGGCTTACCCCTGGATTGTATTTTGAGGAGTTCTGCTCACTGTTCAGTAAATAGGGATCTATGCTTTCATTTCTGTTTCTTCTACATATTTGTGCCAATTGCATTCTATTTGAAAATCAAACTTAGCTGGGCGTGATAGCACGCGCCTGTAGTTCCAGCTACTTGGAAGACTGAGGGGGAAGCATCGCCAGAGCCCAGCAGGTCGAGGCTGCGGTGGTCGCTCCCGGCCACCGCACTCCAGTCTGAGTGACAGAGTGACTCCAACTCAAAACAACAACAACAACAAAAAAAACTATAGCTGTTATATAGTACTGAAAAGATTTTTTATTTTGTGTGTGATGTTCAAAAAGTTTTAGAGCAAATAATATTAATCTAGTAACTTAGAGACCTTTATTTTAGGAGAATAATTGAAACATATGGTGTGATAAAAGCATTTAAAATAATTACATGTTACTATTTATTAAGGTACCTCTCAATCCCTTTAATTTCATTTTCATTAATTACTTTAATATATTGTGTGATTTATGGCTCTACCCATAAAGGACCTGATATTAATCATGATTAGCTGCTGAATTAATGACTGAATCAGATGTATGATATAAACAATTCTATAAATGGATAATGATGATCAGTAACTATGCAAACATTTGTAAAATAAGTGATTTTCAAGGTAAAAAAACCCTTGAAATTATGAAAAAGATTTTGGCAGAATGTTCTGCTATATAATAAACTTTTATTAAAACATTATACTTTTCATTTCTATCTGTATTATTAAAATTCGATTTGCTATAAAGGAAACATCTGTTTTGAAAATCAAAATAATACAAGTAATCAACTTCTTTTCTGTGTTCAACTTCTATTCAGCTGTATTACATTATGAACACATTTTCATAAAACATATGAATATTTTATTAATTGGTCTGCCTGAATCTTTAGGAAAAATTTGTCTACATTGTGTTGTTATTTTTAAAAAAATGTTAAAACTAGGCATATTACTTGTAGAATTACCACACCAGATAAGACATCTAATTGTACATTTACATTTTATTTACTGAAAATAAGAATACACACAATTGCTTGTCAAGGTTTAAGGTAAATAAAAGAATTTACTAAAACATCAAAAACATTTTCAGAAGTGAAATTAAATCAAACATTATTTGTTTATTTTACAGTAAGAACAAGTGTAACTATATTCTCAGGCCTTTCATTACTTCCATGGTGAATTTGAAGTTGTAAGAAATGCTAATAGTTATATTCACCAAGACATCATAAAATACACTCTATCATCTACAGTAAAGAGGACACTTTGTCACTGTGGAGTACCTAATTGAGAGTTTTACTCATATTTTAGTTACCCTTTGCAGTTTTTTATGATAGCAAACAATTGATTAATTTGGTGTTATTGTTGCAATTTGAAATCTCTCTATACAGATTGGATTTAATTAAAAGAGAAGAAGAAACACGGAGGGAAAGGAAAAGTGATAGGGAGTGGGAGAAGAATTAAATTCAGGTTTCTTGAGATTCTAAGACCAAATTGTATTTTCTAAATATACAATGTTGGGTAAAGTTTAAATCAGTCTATGTCCCAGTAGCCTTGTGCATAGTGATAATAGTGCTGAAGATTTGCTTAACTAATCTGTATAAATGCTTAGAAGATTCAGAAATATTTAACTGCTCAAGTAATGGCAACAGAATTTTTAGATACTCCTCTAAACATTCTAATATTTTGGTATTTGTATTTTGGTATATTTTGTATTTTGGTGAATATACATATACGTTATAATTACATATTACAACTTGGAGCAAAATTACTAGGTAACGCATTTAGGTAAATTATACTGCCAAAAACTGGTACAAAGGGATTGTATAGGTTTATATCAGTGTATCCAAGTTGCAGTTACTCTAAATCTACACTAATACTTGTTATTATTATGCTTTTTATATTTTTACTACTGAAATGTTTATACTGGTATCTAATTGTGGATTTAATTTGAATCTTTTTAATTTGGAATGTGGTAAACATAATCTATCATATGTTTGTTACTTAAAATTCTCTAAAGTACTATATGGAGAAAAAAAATCTTGTGCATTTCTGGTAAGGTGATAATTGTAACATATTACTGTAATTTTAAAAAATATAGTTAATTTAGTTTTGCAAAGTGTTAAAGTAAAATTGTCAATATTTGTAATATGAAAAAATAGACTAATTCTATTTGACCCAGGTATTACTTATAAACGCAATGTTTCTGTAAATAAATGCAACAGTATTATGACAGGAACTTACTTAAGGTTCGTGTAGACATTTGTTAACTATACAAAATATTCAGAATGTTGAACCCTTGTTTATACCTTCCTACTTACCAATCAAATTATTCACAATCTGCTTATTAAAATTATATACCTCCATTATTGCTTGCTTCAAAAGCAATAATAAAATAAACATATAACTTTCTGCAACGTTAGAATTTTTACCATTTCATTTTTTATGTGTTCATAAAACATACTAAAAATATTCATTTTTTCCTACTACATTTGAAGTGTTTGAGATTTGCATCCAAATAGTTATTTGTTTCATTTTTTCTTGCATTGTCTGGAACTGAGTACTCCTTCATTAATTCTATTTACTTAAAGTATATGTATTAATTCAATTATATAACAACATGCTTTAGGAGTGTATAATATGTATTATTAGATTATAAAACAATTGATGAGATGTGGTCTCTACCCAGAGGAACTAACAATTTTGCTGAAGACACATGCATATAAATAAGTAATTGCAATAAAATACAGAGACTGTTACGGTTGGAGAAATTATCAGAAGGCTATATATTATTCCACAGAGGTGCTTTATTATTTCTGGTGAGCTAAAGAGTTTATGCTCAAACATCTGTGTCTGCGTATTTGCAAGAGTCACTTGTCCTGATTCCATCAAATTTATCAAATTCAGCTTTTTCCTAACTATAGTACAACTGAAGAAAGCTTGCATTGCTTGCATAAGTTGTGGATACAAAACTTACAATAGTAGCTTTTGTAAAAAATTTCAAAAGTTCAGTCTCATATGCATTACTCCATATTCTAGAAAAATTAGACAAGGTTAAAAATCATTACTTAAAATAGATAATACATAGTTAATAAGTAAAATATCTTTCTACTATATGTATTCGCCTACTTCATGATCAACAAGTTTATTTTAAAAGATAAAAATATTTAGATATATAAGTATATTTCATTTAAAATGAGTAATGATATTTTCTTTTTTGTTTATCTTGGAAATGCTTGTACAATTTATCTATTGTTCAATGTTACCAAATCTCAATGCAGTTTCCAAGAAAATAATTATTGTTTTTAACTTAAACAAGTATTACACTGATAATTGAGTACACTTCAGGGATAATGATTCTAATACCCAAACCAACATAAAAACAATGGCCTCAACAATGTACAATTTATTTTAATTTTTAGAAAGGTCATAGGAAAAAGAAAGCAAAAGGAACCTCAATATCCACACTCTTCTTTTGAAAACTTTGACAAATGTTCACACTATATATTTTTGAGAGTGCTTCAAGATAAAAATTGTGAAAATGACCTTTACATTTATGCTTTTATTTTCTTGATGTGCTAGCTTGGATTATCATTTTATGCACTATTTATAGTCCTTTTTATGGGAAAGCTGACCTTTACTGGAATTTAGCTATGGACAGAATACAAATGTGGAAGCATACTTCCTATGAGCTGAAAAAAATTTCAAAGGAATGATAAATAGATGAGAAGAGTATCTGTGAAAGATGTCATATAAAGTATATTTTTCAGACTAGGGTTTATAAAAACCAATTATAATTTTGTAGCTCTTTAGATTTCTTTATCAGTACTTTAAAATGAAAGATGAAACAAGTACCTGCATGAAATACCTTTGATCAAGTAGTTAAATTATGTTACAAATGTAAATACAATGTGGTAATTGTTTTATTTAAAATTATACTAGATATATAATTGAAAAATGGAAAAAGCTTTCAATTTCCTCTTTTTTTCTGTATATTAAAATTGTTTTTAAAATTAAATATCATTCTGACTGAGAGATATTTAAATAAGCAGACATCTTAGATTAGCCCATGATAAGTTAGCATAGCAGCTCTCATACTGATGATCTGAAACTATTATTTCCATTGAAATGTGGAATGTTTAGCCAGGCTCGGTGGCTCAACCTGTAATCCCGCGCCTTTGGGAGGCTTAGGTGAGTGGATTGCCTGAGCCCAGGGGTTCGAGACCCGCCTGGGCAGTGAGACCTCATCTCTACAATAAATCAGAAAATCAGCCGGGCGTGGTAGCGCATGCCTGTAATTCTGGCTACTCGGAAGGCTGAGGCGGAAGGATCACCGGAGCCCAGCAGGTCAAGGCTGCGGCCGGGAGCGGCCACTGCACTCCAGTCTGGGCCACAGAGTGAAACTCCAACTCAAAAAAAAAAAAAAGAAAGAAAACAAAATGTGTAATGTTTTAATTTATTGATAATAAAAACAATAAGTATACTGAGTTGATTAAACGTGTTTCAAAATTGTGTGTAAAATTATTTTTTGTAAAAAGTATAATTTGCAAGCATAAACTAATAAATTCAAATTTTCAGCATAACAAAAATGCCATCCATGAAAAATTGTTCTGCTTCTCTTTATGTAATACACAATATTGCACTGCTAGTTAGATGAATGGACGTTTGAACAAATTCACTCCACTGAAATGTATGGGGGGGTCATTTATGCTTGTTTTACTTCTGTGGACTAGAAAAACAACAGAGTGGCCGTGGAAGTGATATTTTGCAACCGACTGGGAATCCAGAATGTTGGACATGTGAATGACTGTAGAATACACTCCCTGTGTCTTGTGGACTTACCAACCTGGATTTGATATTGGAAGAGATAAATAAATATTTATTTTGTTTAGCAAATACACTTTTGGTCTACTTGTTACGGTTATCCAGACTGCTCTAACTAGTACAACAAGGAAACGGAGAAAGATAGTTTTAAAGCACCGAATTCTAGAATCTCTACAAGGAAAAGTACAACTTAAAGAAAGTTTTGGGGGTTTTGGGGTTTGTTTTTCCTAAAGAACTAGTTTATATTAATACACATAAAGATGGCATTGTATTGCAAACAAATTATGTGTGATCTTAGTGAAATCAAATGTCTTTAAAATGGCTAATTGTGATTGGTGATGGGAACTAAGAGATAAATTTGAATTAATGTCACCATCAAATTTTATGTTTTTCGTTTTGGAATCAATAATATTTCTTTTTTATTTTTAATTGTATTTTTTCTTTTATTACATATGATAAATGAAGAACTATAGTGAACAAAATGTAAACAATCCCTTTTTTAAACAATCTCATTTTTCTAATCTTGTTTTATTTTACAGAATTGACTGTTATTAACTTGGTTAACATCTCTTCAGTAAACTTGATTAAAAACCAAAAACAATTATAATAGTCATCTATACGTACAATGGCTAAATAGAATTTACATACCCAATTCTGATATTCTACATTGGCTTTTAAAGACTCTTGATTGGCTGGGAGCGGTGGCTCAGCCTGTAATCCTGTGCTTTGGGAGGCCGAGGTGAGTGAAATGCCTGAGTCCAAGGGTTTGAGACCCACCTGGGCAACTTGACGAGACCTCATCTCTACAATAAATCAAAAAAATTAGCCAGGCATGGCAGCGCACGCCTGTAGTTCCAGCTACTTGGAAGGCTGAGGCAGAAGGATTGCTGGAGCCCAGCAGGTCGAGGCTGCGGTAACTGGGAGTGGCCACTGCACTCCAACTGGGTGACAGAGTGAGACTCCAACTCAAAAAGTAAAAAAATTAAAAAAAATAAAGATACTTGATTGCATTTTCCTATCAATAAACACCCTTGTGCATTTATTTATGTTCATAAAATTGAACTATTTTGTTCTTTAACTTAGTCCACTTGACTATTGAGTACTTTTACTTCTACAATTCAGTATTTTGTATACATATATGCAAAAACATAATATATATACACATAATGTATATATGTAGTATATAAACACATAAACATCAATGTATATAACATTTAATTTTATGATTCACATTTTATGTTTTTATTAATGTGTTTAGTACATGTATTTCTCTTAAAAAGTGACTGTCATTCTATGTCCTGGTTCTATTTACTTTAGTGTGTCAAAATTTTCTACTTTTTATTGTGAGATGAATTTTTGTATTTCTCTGCAATATCAGACACTTAATTATTTACTAATTGCATATCTTTCCATTTTCATTTGGAAATCCTTTCCTGAGAATATATACTGTGTATTGTAAACTACCATGGCTAACTAGGGAAAGGGTGAAGGGATATGATGATGGCTTTTAACCAAAGTCCTACCTCTACTAAATTTAGCCATAATAAATCACTTTTTATAATTCCCAACATTCTGCTACTCTGTATCTATTGACTGTGTGCTTCAAGATTTCTTTAAATACACACAGTTGAAATTAACTTCTCTTCCTCCGATGGCTGTAATTTTCTGAAGTTATTATACTTTTGTTATTAAATGTATCCTGCTTATGTTGTAAATTTTAGCATCTTCTTTATATAATAGTTCAAACAAAAACTGATATTCATTTTTATGTACTTTTTTTCTATTTGTTCGTGGTGTTTTTGTCTAGGTTTTAGTCACATATGAATCCTCAGGTGACAGTATTCCTTCATTACATTTATTCCAGAAGGTTTCACATATATGAAAATACTTTTCAGCACACAACTTTCTGGACACCCTGACATTTCTCTCTGCTACAAATTCTGGAATTGATCCAATGGGCACACATCTAAAGAGAAGCAAAATAAAATAAAATTCAAGATTTGTGATAAAATATTTGATATCTTAGAAACTGTGATAACTTAAATTCCTAGTTTTTTTTCTTTTTTTCCTCAAAGGTTTAAAGAAAGGAAACCTCATTCTCAGAAAGTATGTGAGAAATAGTGATGGCTTGGATCAAATGATAAATATATTGTCCAATTTGAGACATTCTTGGCTCTTAAATTTTAAAGGCAAAATTGACAGATTTTGTTAATATTTTTTATGGATTTCTGAGAGAAAGAGACTAGTATTCTCAAGCACTATTGACTAAGCAACTAGAAATTTAGTGGCTATTTACAAAGATAAGGAAGGTTATTGGAAGAGTATATATTTTAAAAATATATAATAAGTAACGGAGGTTGTGGAAACTTTATTCTATTCTCTAAACAGTAACAAGAATTATCCTTTTAAAATTTTAGATTGTTTTACTCTTCAGCTCAAAACTCCATGAGTCACCATATAACTAAATGTAAAATTAAAGGTTATTTTAATAATGTAGCAGACACTGCATGGTCTTGTTCCATGCTACTTCTTACTCCATTTGCTATTTCTCTTCCTTTTACATCAATATGCTTCAGCCTTAATCACATGTTCTACCTTGGATGTTTGCACTTATCTTTCTGTTTAAAATGCTCTTCTCAGATAGTTACATAACTGATGACTCCCTTACATCTCTAAAGTATTTCCTAACTATGTTCTTATTTGTAAGAGTGTCCTGTCTTTGCAAAAAATTAATTCCTCACCTTCTAAATGTTTCTTTTCTTCTTACCTTGCCTTATTTCTTCTTCATTGAATATATTATCACCAAATATATCCCACTACTTATTAATTATGCTCTAAAAAACAAAGACCATTTAACCAGTGATGTATCCCTACTTTTAGAACCACATAATCATGCATAGTAGCTTCAAAATATTATATTGACAGTACGAGGGAATGCCGGGGACCAGCTCCAGCCAGGTTCAGGGTACCCCAAAGGTGGAGATGGCATCGGCGATTGGGGGAAAGAAGAGAGAAAGAGAGAGAAAGAGAGAGAAAGAAAGAGACTGGACTCCGGTCTAGTGCAGAAGCGATGTGTGTTATTGGGAATTACAACAGGTCTTTTATACACAAAGTCAGATGTGGGATGGGCGTCCCCCACCCACCAGAAACCTTAATCCATGAAAACTTAATCAATGATTGCCTTTAAATCCTTTTAATATGATAATCTTAAAATCCCATAACAAATGATAACCTACTCCATGACTGACATATTCTCTCTTTTTTTTTTTTTTTTTTTTTGAGTTGGAGTCTCACTCTGTCACCCAGACTGGAGTGCAGTGGCTGCTCCCGGTCACCACAGCCTCTACCTGCTGGGCTCTGGCGATCCTTCCGCCTCAGCCATTCCAAGTAGCCGGAATTTCAGGCATGCGCTACCACACCTAGCTGATTTTTTTGATTTATTGTAGAGATGAGGTCTCACTGCCCAGGCGGGTCTTGAACCCGCGGACTCAGGCAATCCACTCACTTCAGCCTCCCAAAGGCGCGGGATTACAGGCTGAGCCACCGAGCCCGGCTTGACATATTCTATAAACCTTTGTCATCCTAAACTGATTGATTTATGCCAAGTTAAACAATTCTATAGAAGCTTAAGTATTGTATTTACTTTACAAATGAAAGTGGCCCATCCCAGAATGTTTGGAATGCAGCCCAGTCCAAAGTTCACACTGGGCTACCTGCAAGTAACCCAGCAGCATTCTTTCAACAAAATGGCTGTCTTCTAAAACTATATTCTATAATTTACACCTTCAATAAATCCTAAGATCATGACCCAGAAGCCCAAGGCCAATTCTAAGGCTCTTAGATGTGACACGAGTTTGAATTATAAGTTGTGTGAAAGCCAAAACTGCAGTTTGAGGAAGAATGGGAGCAATGAGCTTCTAAAGTTAGCTAGTGTTTGTCCCAGTCTCAGAGTTTTTATGTTTTGAGCTCACAGGAGCTTAATCTGGTTAGTGCTGAGTAGAAAGGGGGAGGAAATGGGGTCAAATAGCTCCCGAACGCATCCTAGTGGTCTCAGGGTCAACGGCCCTTCCTGATCCCTAACGCTCAGTGGACCTCCATGGCTGGCTCCCAACAAGGGAAGATGAAAAAAAAATCAAGCATGGAGTTGTATATATGTATCTGAAGATACAGTCCCAGATTTGAGATTTGCAAGCACATGGAGCTCTAAAACTACTATCTTTATGGCCATACTGATACCTGGGAAGAGAACAAAGGAAGCCTGCACATTTATTAAATATGCTATGCTAGATAAATATTTTAGAGACTAAGTTTATGGCATGTCCTTAAAACACAGACATCTGCAAGGTTGATGTTTTATGAAGATTACTCTTGAGTATGCCAACTTAAAAGGTAAATGTATATTTGCAAGGTTATTCACAATGACATAGACAGTAAAAATGAAGCAGATTGTATAATGTAACACTTAATTTAATTGCTATGCAAATTCAACTAAGAAAGTCCTGGAAATTTAGTGACATAAACCAACCTAATCAGGCATAGCCAGTTATAAGTATTCTGACATCATCTGCTGTCAGGGCCAGATATTTAAGCACAGTGGTAGAAGATTAAGTTTAGGAGTCTGAAATACCTCCAACCAATTTCTTCTCCCTTGTTTTACTAGAATGTAAGGAAAAAATATATATTTAAGTCATCTAAACTTTTGTTTACAATTACATGTCTATATTGTCTTTACCAAGCTTAACTGAACCAAAGATTATAACTTATTTGGCATTGGCTTTAGTGATGTAACGTAGATACATTATTATTTTTCTGCCTAAATCATTATATAAACAGTTTTATTGAATGAGGGCACCTAAAAACTTCCAACTCAGCTGAGATGCAGAATGTATCGCTATAGCAAAAATGTGATGTAGTTAATATGTAATCTGATTAATTACAGTAAGGTATAAACAAATTAAAATGAGGTAAGAAAATATATCTAGTTGAATCAAAATTAATTTTTTCTTCAATATATTTGTATAAACCCTTACTTTAATGAATCTATATTATAGATATAAACACTGTTCATATTGAATATAATCTCCGTACATAAATTCAATATAGATTCATCAGTTATAAACCATGTGGCATATTTGAAAGTATTTTGAGCTTTCAAGTAATTTTTGTTAAAAAGGATTTGAGAGTTTTGTCTTGAGGTTATATAAGGAATCATCTCTCAAATATAGTAAACAGTTTCTGTTTGGTCATATAAATTTAGCTGAGTTCAGTTAACAACTTAATGAAAACTGTCCCATCAAGAAAATAAAATTAGGTATTTTTAAATTTTGTTTTTATTCCCAGGTTTAATTCAAATTTTTTTCTTTTATCATCTGCTCATTAACATTTTTCCCTTTAAATACTTTTCTTAAAATTACTTATTAAGCAGTCTAATAGTCTCTTTAAAATCCTTTAAACCTAGAGACAATAAGGGAATTGTTGACACTAATTCCTCACATCCTGAATGAATTTTATCTAAATTGGGCTAATCAGATAAGCTTTGCTTAGAACCTTCCTTATATCATGCACGATCAACAAAGCACTGAGTAAATTACCTGAGTACAGCATATGGGTAAATGGCTAGTGCTACTGTCTGTAAGTTCTTAGGTGTATTTTAAGCTTGCTAAATTATGTGCTTAAAAACATTATACGTTTAATAGAGGAATGCATATTTTCATTATTTTGCATGTATAATTTTAACGAAGCCAAGGAATAGATATGGGTATAAAGAGAACCATGAAGTTATATTATTAGAAAAGAGAAGGACTTACAGTTGGTCCTCTGGATCCACAGTTCCACATCTGCATATTTAACCAGTTGCAAATAAAAAATGTTAAAATTAAATAAAAATATGGAGCAATAGAAAGTAATACAAATACAATTAAAGTGAAATGACTATCTACATAAGGTTTAAATTGTAATAGGTATTATAAATAATTTAGAGAATATTTAAAGTATATTGAAGAATGTATGTAGTTTGTATGCAAATACTGCATCATTTTATATAAGTTACTTGAGTATCCTTATATTTTGGTATCCACAGGGACTCTGGTTCGATTTCTCTTAGATACTGGAAGATTCCATGTGCTTTTGGTAAGAGTGGGCGGGGGAGGTAGAGTAGATCACAGCACTGATTTTTAAAATAATTGTAAGTTACTGTGAGTCAACAATTTTTCTTAAGTGCAACAAGAAAATTAACGATTAGAATTGTGTTTTATTCTACTAAACTATGTTTATGGCCATTAAGTTAAAAATGTTGAAATCCTGGTCTAAACTTTCAACACTATCCTTTAAACCCCCCTTTTTAAAAAAATCAAATACTGTTTTATTTAATGTACAGTGTTTTTTATTAATATCTTTTGGGTGACTTTGCAAGTAACCTCCATGGTGTTCAATATTGTTAAACATTATACTTCCTTGAGTTCACATTACTTAAAATAAATATAAATACTTTATATTAAAATGTTATTCAGTCTTTCAGAAATCTAAATTGTCAGTGCAAGCAAAAACTGGCAGGCTTGACAACACCACTTAATTTTTTGAGTGATTTGGCTATTGTATTTTAGTTTGGTTAAAAAATTGCCAACACTTGGTAGTTCATTCATTTCTCACTGAAAATTCATAGCTGAAATTAAGAACTTTTATAAACTGTTAAATGTGATGGTGTAGTGTAAGTACATACTCATCCAAAATAAAAACTTGGATATATATTGATGTCTTTAGTTAGCTATGTATATGTGAGATGGAAATTGAAGTACCATTTCAAAGAGAAAAAATAGCAAATAATAAAAAACTGAAACTATAAAAACCAAAGTATAATTTGGCATCTTTTTGGGAAAAAAAAAACAATCAAATGTGGGGGTTTTTTTTAAACCTTAATTTAAAACAGTATAGCATATTATACTTAGAAAAAAACTATGATTAAAGCCATAGCACTCAGTCTGTGATTAGATTGTGAAACATGCTGGTATAATTTAAAATGAAGGACTTGGTACTTAGCAGCAGCAGAGAAATATTAATTGCAAAACCTTTGCATTCTGTCCTGTCAATCAGGAAAAGTCACAAGTCAATCAGCTAGTTAGCATACGAATCAAGGTCAGAAAGAAAATTAATTTCTGCTTAGCTGTAATCAGGAATATTCCTCTATTTTAGTGGAAAATAACTATTGAATGGTTTTTATCATGACTGAAATTTAATTTTGAATATTCAAGTCTATTACCAATTTAGTGATCTACAATTTTGGTTGTTTTTGCTTCTATTCTTGTAACTTTAACAGCTTTACTTAGGTATAATTGATATACAAAGAATAATATATTTAGCGTGTATAATGTAATGGGCTTGGATATTAGCAAACACCTGTGATATCATCAACACAAAGTAACAGACATCCAAGCTCTCCCAGAATTTCTTTGTATCCCTTTGATTTTTGAGTGTTTGCAGGTTGGGGGCTAGTAAGAACTCAGATCATAAGATCTATTCTGTTAACAAAACTTGAAGTGCACAATACTTTATTGTTTACTATAGGCACTATGTTTTATAACTCTGAGACTTACTCATCTAACATAACTGAAACTTTTATCCATCGAATAGCAACACATTTCCCATTACCCCTCACTCCCTGCCAACTGTAACTGTGTTCTTTTCCTCCATGAGTTTGATTGTAGTAGGTACCTCTCATGAGGGGAATCATACAGTATTTGTCCTTGTGTATATGGTTTAGTCTTATATGTATGCTGTTCTCTAAGCTTCCATGTTGTTTTAACAAGCAAAATTTCTTTTATTTTTAAGGCTAAGTAATATTCCATTGTACTGATATGCCACATTTTCAATATCCATTCATTTAATATACTTGAGACAGTTCCACATTCTGGCTACTATGAATAATGCTCCAATGAACATGGGAATGAAGATATCTCTTCGACATAACGATATTAATTCTTTTGGATATATATATCGAGAAGGGAGATTATTAGATTATATGATATTTCTATTTTCATCTGTATTTCTATTTTTGACTTTTTAATTGTCTTCCATACTGCTTGTTGCCACTAACAGTGCAAAAGGGTTAAAATTTTTCCACATTCTCACCATTTATCTTTGTTATTTTGATAGTTGCCATTCTAACAGTTACAAAGTAATAACTATCTCTAACTATTATCAACAGTCCATGTGTCTTACAGTTTTCTACCTTCCCAAACACCTTTCTATGTGCCCTGAATCCATGGCAAAATATAAAAATGATGCATACTCCCATTGTGGTTTTTATTTACATTTTCCTGATGATTAGTGATTTTGATATCTTTTTATATATCTGTTGACTATTTGTGTATTATTAAAGGAATTGACTGTTCCAATACTTTGCCCATTTTTAACCGGGTTATATATATTGGATATATCTTTTTTTGCTATTTATTTGTAATAATTCTGTATTCATTTTGTATAATTTGGAAATCAACCACTTATCAGATGTTTGGTTGCAATTATTTTCTCCCATTTCTCATGTCTTTTCATTCCGTGAATTACTTCCTTTGCTGTGTATAAGCTCTTTACTTTTATGTAATTCCACTTCTACATGTTCACATGTTTACTTTTGTTACCTGTGCTAATTTTTAATGTGTGAATGTTTTTCTCTAACTATTATCAACACTCCATGTGTTTTACAGTGTTCTACCTTCCCAAACACCTTTCTACATGTTCTGAATACATGGCAAAATATAAAAATGATGCATACTCTACTTTAAATTAAAAAGCTAAAGAAGTATGTTATTATTTAAAAATAACATAGAGTTCAAAACCTAGAAAAAAATTTTCCCATGAATACGTAAGTCTTATTGTCACAATTATTTTAAGTGATTTATTTTACATTTCTGGGTTGAAAGAATAAACACATAAACAATAGTACCAAGGGTAAAATAATTGCATTTTATCAGACACATTATGTGTAATTTAAATTTTGCCAAACATTTTCTACACAATAAATAATATGCAATTGTATTTTTGAGATTAATATTTACAGATGTTAAATCTTTAACACTGTTGTTACCAGTGCTTTAAACAGAACCTCTAGGGATTTTGTGATGTCCACCCACATTGATGAGGGGCGGTCTTTTTTACTCAGTCTACTAAATCAAATGCTAATCTCTTCTGGAACGCAGTCTCACAGACACATCTAGAAATATTTTATCAGCTATCTGAGTCTCTTAACCTAGTCAAGTGGATATATAAAATTAAACTTCACTCTGTGTATATATTACATTTATTTAAAAAATAATTTCAAAGTTCCCATGTTAAAAATTAGAAAATGAAGACTCAAGTTATAGCATTCAAAATTTGATTTATCTTGAGTATAAGTTATGGATATTAAAAAAGAGATAATCAGATGTTGGTCTATTAATTACATTATAAAATGGCTAACATTGATATGCTATTTTTTGATAGTCATGTTTAATGAATTTATCCTACATTTATTCTCTCGATGGACTGAATATGGATGTGCTCTTTGGACTAATTGTCATGATATGAGTCTCTACTATACAAATGGATCTGTTTATTTTTCTTCTACCTTCTAAATAATACACACAGTTTAATGAATCATTGCACAGCTCTCAACACACAGTATACAAAATGCCTTCCTAGTATATTTAGGTCATATTATACTTAGGTTATATTAATGCCTCAAACATGTGATATTGTACTTACATCTGCTAGTGCAAGAGGCAATGCATATGTGCCAAATCATTTTAAGCAAGCTAAAGAGATATGAAAAAAACTTGCTGCACATTCTAACATAAAGATCACAAAATAGTATCGATCAATTTATTTAGCATGTTGAGTGCATGATTTTGAATTGTGTCAAACTTTTGTGTTAAATATGAATCATGGTAAAAATATTTGATTCAATCACTTTACTTTTTTTCCACAATAGTAAGATTGAAAAAAAAAATCTACGAAGCATATTTATAGTTTCAGATAAATACTTTAAATACTTTGATTAAATAAATTTGTTCTGCTTTTCTTTTCTTAGCGTGCATTTTGTTACAAGGATGTCTGTCGTGGCTCTTATGATGGGTACAGATAGGCATCACATTCTTTTGCCTCTACAGGTTGTTTTCCAATAAAATTTTATTTACAAAGGAAGCAGTAAACCTTAATTTGCTGGTTCCTGATATCATAAAAAGAGTTGACAAAAATAACCACAATAATAAAATATCATAATAAAAAGGACAAAAACAAAATTCAAGTGGTGTGGCCTTCACCTGTTTGTGGAAGTTTTCTGAATGTATATCTTCGAATCACTTAGTACTGTATGAAAAATAGAGTTTACTTTTTGTTATTTTCCTCCCTGAACATACACAATATTCCCCAAATGCCAGAAGTACACACAGTTAATGATGAGTATAAAAGTCTGTGTTATGGATTAAATTACGTCTTCTCTCAAATTCTAGGCATAAAATATAGACAGTTTCCTCTGAGTCTTCATTTCTGAAACCTCTCATGTCTTGTAAAACTTTGATTAAATAAATTTGTTCTGCTTTTCTTTTATTAACATGTATTTTGTTACAGGAATGTTTGTCGTGTCCCTTATGATGGGTACAGAAAGGATGTGACTTTTTTTGGAAGTAAGGACCTAAAGAAGCAATTAGGTAAAAATGAAGTTGGTAGTCTGGGACTTTATTATGACTGATGTTCTTATAAGAAGAAATAACCTGCACAAAGATAGGTACTCCAGAAAGACCATGTGAAAACACTGGGAGAAGATTGCCATCAGTAAGTCTCATAGAGAGGGAAGGAACTCAGAAGAAACCAACCCCTGGAGACAGATGCCTTGACCTTAAAATTCTAACATCCGCAACTGTGAAAAAATAAATTTTAGTTGTGTAATCCACTCAGTCTTTGGTACCCTATCAAACTAAGAGTCTGCTTTTAATTATATTTGAAGCAAGAATGCAAAGCTTATCTTGTATTTTTTTATAGATATATATGCTATCTCATAATTCAAATAGAACTATCCTTGGCTTAATGACATGGATTCATTTGTGAGAAATTTGTGTGAAATAAAACATTTTTATTAATTTTTAATGGAATAACATTTAATATTTTATCCCACTCTAGATATTCACACAATTTTCACATGCAGAAAACTATATCAGTTATACAATGTAAACCTATTTTATATAAGTAATGAAAATAACATAAATTAATATAGATTCTACATAAGATACAATGTCCTTAAAAAATAGCATATTTGTCATAAAATAGCATACAAGACCGGAATGGCTTCTAGTTGATGGAGAAGGTAATATCATTCTTTCAAAGGTATATTCTTCTTCCTGTTCAATTTGACACAAAAATGTCCAGCCTTCTGAGGGCACATGGTAGCTCATACTGATATTGCACTTAAAAATAAGCATATAATACAGAAAATAATGTAGAGCAAAATAAAGACTGAACATAAAGTCTTCAAACCCAGGAAATAAGAAATATTTGAATATAATAGAGAATATGAATGTTAATACTTCTTACTTGTCATATGCATGCATAGCAAAATATTTGGGGTTCTGTTTGACATTTTCTGTTTAGAAACTTTTGTTTGGAATAAATTGTTGATTGTGTTTGCCTAAAACCATGTTAAATGAAATTTCCCTTTATCATTTAGTGTGCTTTGAGGTAAAAAAGTCATTAGCACAGTCCTATATTGCCTAGAGACAGTATAATAACTTTGGTGCCATTCAAAATAAAGCTTGCTCTCCTTATGACCTTAACCTGTCTCAACTAATTATTTATGTCAGAGCAGCAAGAACAAGATATTAAAGTTCTTCCTCTAGAGTAAATATGTCAAGAATACCAAAGAAATCATAGGACCTGGTTAATATATGGTAGCAGAAATAGAATAAATGATGGTGCAAATAGATCTTGAGGGTGTTATATGAGATGAAACAGTGGCCTATGGGGCTGAATATAAGGTAGATTTAGGGAAACTTTTAACAAGAATCCACTCACCCAAGACTCAGAGATCTACATTTTAGCAAGGAAATTTGGAGTAAATAGTAATAATCTGTTGATATGTCTCTGGAGTTTGGGCATGATGACGGTCTGTCTTAAATGAGGTAAAAGTATCAGAAATTTATTGTAATATTATTCAGGAAGGAAGAAGCTCTAGAAGGTGAAAGTGTTGCAGTGGCCTTACTGACTGTGTACGTGGAGACTCCATGCCTGCTTATATTTTCTGTGATGTTTCAGAAGACACTCCTCATACAAAGGTAACAAGGAATAGAGTAGTCAATCAAAACACTGCCTTTTTAAAGATACTTGGTGGTTGATGTCTCTATAAATGAGTTGGAAGCTAAAGGTGTTTTAATCAACTTGAAATCATTAGTGTGAATGTAAATAATGGAATTTATGAAGTAAAGAGTCAGAATTCAGAATTAAGTGTCAGAGGCATAGTGAACATAGTTATTATAAAGGTAAATATGTCTAGGGTGATACACAGGTGTCTTTATCAGCATATATTCTTAGGAAAGTCAAGTAAATTGCGATGTTGTAAGTGATAAGAGATGCTCGGATGAGGAGCATTTTCCTAGATTTGTAGAATAAGACTAAATTGAAAATGTCCAAGCAGAAGGCTGAAAGCAGTTTCCTCAACTAAAAACTGTGATTTTTTTAAAATCCAAATTCCTATGGTAAGTAAGTTTAAAGATATGGAATCTAGTAATATCATTACAATCATGTTATTTATTGCTAAATCCATCCCCAAAAGGATATATGATTAATCATTTGCTACAATAGCTGTTGTACTTGAGAGAAGGTAATATATAGATACTGTGAAGATGCTTATAAATGATATTTGAACATATTTTAAAACTAGAGGACTAGAAACAACATCCTATCACCATAGAAACCACATTATAGAAGAGGTTTACAAAGATCATGTGACAAATAGAGCATTGGTCTATGTCTCACTGTGGAATTATATTTCTGTAAAACCATTTTCCTGGTCCTAGGTTATGTGATGAGATAAATAGAGCTAACGAAATAGCAGAAGCACTTATTTTTTTTCCTTATGTGGAAAAAGGCCATGAAGTAAAATGATATTCAATAAAAAATTATCATTTCTTTTTTCCAGGAAATCTACAAAGATTAGTTGTACTAACAATATGTGGTGGACGTTGAGATGTTGTTGGCCTTTATAAAACCTTTACAGACTGCAGCAGTTGATCCCAGGATAACTTTTAAAGTGGTAATCTCAATCACAGCTGTTCTGCCAGATGTGGAAGCTGGCTGTTGCAAAATAATGTAGCCTCTGGCACTTAGTCTCCTCTAATTTTCTGACAAATGTGTTATTATTAATTTCCATCAATAGAGGATATCAGAAGTAGTTTGCTTTCACTGTTGGCAAAGCAAACAGTATGATTTCGCTGTCTTGCCAATGACTACATTAACACCCTTGTTATGGTAGTAGAATAGTATCAGAAAACTTGCATCTTAACAACACTCTCCAGACACTCACTGCTTATCCACATATTAATGACATTTTGCTAATTGTGTCTGCTAAGCAGAAATTGGGAAGAACTTTTGTTGTCATAATAAGATACATGTCAATGTTAGGGAGATAAAACTAAAATAAAAAATATTTAGAGACCTATAAATTGTTAAAGGTTTTGCAGAGGCAGTGTTCTAGTAAATAATGGGACCATTTATCTAATGTAGACCTTCTACAATTAAAAAAAACTGTATGACATAAAACGTGGATATTGGCCAGCAACACTCTCAGTTTGGGAGCAAAGTGTTCATGTGCTAATCACCTATATTAATTGGGGATAGAAGCTAATAATTCATTCAAAATATAAGCTTTGTCTTGCCTAGCAGAATCTTGCCGCTGTCATTGGCAAATACCCGGTTCCCAACCTGACATCACCCAAGATAAAAGGTGAGCACCTTTCCTCTTAGAGACTACACAACAATTTGGAACTCCTATATAGTAAAGATACAGTGGTTCTATTTCACCAGAATTTGTATATGGTAGATATAGACTTGACTTATTTGCCTACAATGAGTGCATTATTATCGGGAGGCTCACACAATACCTCTTATAACAAATGTCATAGATATAAAATTGTCTTAAACTAAATGGTGTGTTTTATGGCAAAGAATGTGGATCAATTTGTGCACAACGATGGTATCTATTTGTCTTTCAAAGTATCCAATAACATGGAATCAGTTCCTCAACAAAATACATCATGTACAACATAACATTTTGGTCAATGAAGGACTACATACAAAGTCTGAGAATTAAGTTCGCAAACTTGATTAGGTGTGTTTATGTTGGTAGCACTGTACAAACAACTCAGTATGGTATCTCACATCTGTGCTACTTTTGACCTGTGGCCATGTCTTGCTAAGTGGCATTCATTATTGTTGTTGCATGTTCTTGTGTAAGATCATGAAAATGTTGGAGTTTGAATTAGAGCAATGAGCAAACATTAAATTTCTTGTAAAATTTGGCAAAATTTGAAGTAAAATCAGTAATATGTTAGTCTAAGTTTATGGGTTTAATACTATGAAGAAAACAGCAGTGTAACAATGATTAAACATTTTTTTTCTGCGGGAGAGAAAGTATCACTGCTAAAGAGAGGTCAGGATAACCAGTAACAAGCAGTACTGATGAAAATATTGGAAAAATTTGTCGAATTGTGCATCAAAATCACCAGCTGACTGTCAGAAGCATAGCAGACCAAATAAATACCAACAGAAGAACAGGGAAATCTTAATTGAAAATCTTGGAATGAGAAAGGTGTGCAAAAATGGTCCGAAAGGAACTCTTGCATCACAACAATGCACCAGCTCACATAGCACTGTTTGTGAGAGAGCTTTTAGCCAGTAAACAAATAATTGTATTGCACCAGCTCCCATAGCACTGTTTGTGAGAGAGTTTTTAGCCAGTAAACAAATAATTGTATTGGAACACCCTTCTTACTCAACTGATCTTATCACCAATAACTTTTTTCTTTTCCCAAAGATAAAGGAAATATTGAAAGGAAGACATTTTGATGAAATTCAGAACATTAAAGGTAATTCGACAGCAACTCTGATGGCCATTCCAGAAAAGAATTTCAAAATTGCTTTGACGGAAGGACTAGGTACTAGAATTGGTGAATAGCTTCCCAAGGTGAGTACTTCACAGGTAACTGTAATAATATTAAGCAATGAGGTGTGCAGCACTTTTTCTAGAATGAGTTCACAAATTTAATTTTCAGAGCTTGAATATGATAGTGGTCTTATAAGTTTATAACACTGTATTTTTATTGTAACTTTTCTAATATTTGAATACAAACATGTACATCATTGTGTTATAATCGTCTGCAGCATTTACTACAGTAACTTGTACAGGTATGTAGCCTAAAAACAATGAGCTATACCATATAAGCTATAGATTTAATAAGCTATACCATTCAGATTTTGTAAATACATTCTATAAGTGCACAATAATAAATTGCTTAATTATGCATTTTTCAAAACCTATTCCATTATTAAGGAAGGCATGACTGTAGTTTAATTGTTTGTTAAATCTAATCCCATCAGTCAATAATACTTTGGAGAGTTAGAGTGACATTTTATAAGACGTATTATGTTTTATGAACTAATTGATATGGATGGTTTTTCATACTAGTTAAAAATGTAGGCTTAAAAACCTTAAGTGGGAGGTTATGATTAACCTTCATATTTATTTGATTACTATGAGTTGAATTTGTTGAAGAAGGCTCTATTGTACCATGAGACTATACTGCACATTTCCTAAGCTACTAATATTGACATAGGCAGTAGTATAAGAAACCATTCTACGCCATAAATAAAAATTCAAGTTTTCAGCCAGGCTTGGTGGCTCAGCCTGAAATCCCATGCCTTGGGAGGCTAAGGTAAGTGGATTGCCTGAGCCCGTGGGTTCAGGACCCACCTGGGCAACTTGGCGAGATCTCATCTCTACAATAAATCAAAAAATTATCCGGGTGTGGTAGTGCATGCCTGTAGTTCCAGCTACTTAGGAGGCTGAGGCGGAAGGATGGCCAGAGCCCAGCAGGTTGAGGCTGCGGTGGCTGGAGCAGCCACTGCGCTCTAGTCTGGGCGACAGAGTGAAACTCCAACTCAAAAAAAAAAAATTCAAGTTTTTTTTATGATGGACTGGTTCCTGGAAACTTTTTAACTTAGATATTCAACTGGCCTTCTCATGTAGTGAGCCTAGTGTTTGGTCATTGTTAGAAAATTAGCCATAGCTTTGAATCTAGCCTGGTCAACCAAGATGAAAAAATGTCCAGATTTTTTGTTGTTGTTGTTTCAAATATGGTCTCAAACTCTACAACTGTAGAAGCTTTCTTCAGTGGTTTCTTCACAAGAATTAGACTGGTTGTACTAAGCAACACAAAACTGCAGCCAAAAATGTGACATTATATTTATCTGATTATTTAAGTACTCATATTTAAATAGAACTTTCCATTTAGAAATACTATTTGATAACAATAGTCTCAAAACATAGGATCTTTCAAAAAGAAATTATCTCCAAATTGTCCAGTCAATAAACTTACACATTGCACTTTTTAAAATCATGTTTGTCTAACTATTAACCTAAACTTACTATCACACATATCCCCTTAGATTCAGGCATCATCTCAGTGATTGCTTTATATTTTATTTTATTTTATTCTATATTCTGCACCATAAAAAAAAATCAAGTTTTCCTTATGACAGAATTTGTCATGTGAACTCTTACTATCTTAAGGTATTTGACTGGCCTTCTCACATTGTTATATATAATATTCAAGCACAGTATTTGGCATTGCTGTTGGAAAACTGGTAATAGCTTTGAATATAGCCTTGTCAACATTTTATTTCTCCAGTGTTATTTAAGGCCTTTCATAAGCATAGTTATTACCTAGAGTATGTCTATTTTCACCTGACACAAGTATGTTGCAGAAGACTTTATATTACATGGGATGAATTATTCTTCATTTTCAGTTAAATATTTATGGATAAATTGCTGGAGGGTAATGTAATAAATAAAAATAGGGAGGCATGATGTGTCATTCTTTCAGTGAAAAGTAAAAGAAATATTCCTATGAGATTTATATTTTGAATACTTTTTTCATTTCCTGATATGTCCTTATAAATACAAGGACTTAAGAAGAAAATATAACATTTTTATTATATCATGTATAATACTTAATTCTCTCAAAGAACATTTTTACAAATGTATGTTAAATATTTAGTAATAAATATCAAAATCATACTCTTATTCATAAGGTATAACATTTATTTACATTTTATGTTCAATCAATCCCTTTTAATCATGTTTTCCATTTCATGCCACTGACTTCCATTCACAGACATGTTCCTAAAATAATGTCCATTTAGATAATAGAGACAATACAGTTAATTGCTAATTTTAATTACCATGAGAAAATAAATAGCAGACTTCCTTAGAGTAATCTAAATAATGAGACTTTGGAAACTTTGGAAACTCAAAGAAATAGTTCTTCAAATGTCACCATTCAAAAAAATGGTAACATATCTATACAGTAACTTATTATTATGAAACAGGAATGTGACACCAATCAAAATAAAGTATAATAAAGCAATCCACAGAGAATTTGTATAGTATTGTATTTTACTGAAAATTATGAGAATTATCTTCATAACTACTAAAAAATTGTATCATTGTGAATACAAATGACTTGTCATTTTCTAGCTTAGAATCATTCAGAGTCATCAGAAAAAAAAAACCTTACACTGTAATTTATCCTTTTAACTTCTTTATGACTTGATCTGTGAATATCTTTAGCACTTCTCATAAATTAAATACCACTCTTGATGGTGATGGCCTACTTTAAAAAAAAACAAACGAAACTGTTTTACTTCTTAGAACCACAGATTTTAAAACTATCACTGTGATATATAATAAAGAGACTTTATACCTTTTATACCATCTCCACCTAATAACCTATTCCAAGTATATTATTTTTGCCTGAATGGATTCTTTAGTAACAATTTCTTTATTAGTTATAATTCTTATGTGACAAGCAACAAAAATCAATAAAAACAAAGTTTAGCAAAATGCAAATGCTGAGACAGTCATATAATCTAAGACAGAGTGCTGAAAGTGAGGAAACCTGGATTCTTACAAACTTAAATTATCCAGAATTTTACAATTAAATATACAATACATATTTTTGTTCTTGTTGTACTATTTTATAAAAAAATTAAATCTTTCAAAAGTGAGAAACTAATTTTGCTTGAAACATATCGCCAATTCTTAAGTCGTGTAATAGGTTCCACTAGATAATTGACTATCATGATAAGGTCATTTGAAATAAAGGAGATTAGTTCCTTAATTGAAAGTAAGGTTGTAAATGAAATTAATTTTTTTGTTTGTAGATTTTTACTAAAAGTCCAATTTTCTGTGAAAAACATTTATAAACAAGAGTTATTATTTTAAAATTTAAAAAGAGACAATAAAAATAAAGTATTCTCTCAGCATTATTTATGGAAAGAAATGAAAATCCATGAAGACTGAAGAATAGATGTTGTGTATAAGGCAATTGCAAGGTGATTTATATAACACATGAAGATATGACTTAGATTGTAGAATAATTAGTTTGCAGAAGAGATTGAGAAAATAAGAAAACTTGGAGGAATTCTCTTGGGGTCAGAACAGAATAGAGAAATAGCTTTTAATTAGTGGGGTTAATAGTTATATGTGATCAGGTAAAAAGAGAAAAGGAGTCCTACCAATTCTACTGTCATTACTAGATGATGAGGACATACTCTAAGTTATGCCTCCATGAGAAATAATGTCAGAAACCAAAACAGTATATGTGTTAGGAGGAAAGTAATTAGAATTTACTAAAATAAGACAGTCATTATTTAAACATGCAAACACACAAATAAAAACAAGAAGCCCCAAGAGGGAGACAAAGTGTTCAAAGTTGCTGCAACATATTATCCAAATGGTCCAGTTTTCAACAAAACAAAAAGAGACATGTAAAGAAACAGAAAAATATAACTCATACACCAGAGAAAGGAAGTGTGTGTGACAGTCATTAGATTTCTGATTTAGCCAATGAAAAACCAAAAATAGATCAAATAGCCATTATAAATACATTCAGGGAACTAAAGAAATGAGTAATTTAAAAAGTAATGGAAGGTAAAATGATAGTATCACAACGAATAGAGTATGCAAATAAAGAGGTATCATTTTTAAAAGAATCAAATGGAAATTCTGGAGTTCAAAAGTGCTACTAGTAAAAAAAAAGTTACTAGAGAAGCTCAATAAAATAGAATTCAAAATAAATCAAAAATTATTATCCAAATTTGAAAAATAAGAAGAATAAGGAATAGATATACTTTTAAGCCCCTCAGAAACAATTAAGAAAACATTTAATCCATTGATATATGTATCAATGAAGGGACATGAAGGACAGGAAAGCTAAAATGCAGGAGAAAACATATATGAAGAAATAATGACTGAAAACTTCCTAGATTTGTTGAAAAGCAATAACCTATGCATCAATAATGCTTTAAAAATCCACATAAAAACACAAAAATATCAACAAAAAAGTTATAGTAAAAATTCTGGAAGTCAAAGAAAAAGAGATAGTTTGAAAGCAGAGAGAAAAACAAAAACAAAAACAATGTGTTCCTTACATGGGATGCCCAATAAGAATAATAGCTAACTTCTCAGCAGAAGCAATGGCAACCAAAGGGTAGTGGAATAGTATTTAAATTACCAAGAACACACACACATATACACACACATACACAAACAAGTTCAGTGAGTAAGAGTCTTATTTCCAAGAAAACTATTTTAAAAAAGTCTTTCCCAAGTACATTTTTTAAAAACTAAGATAATTTGTTCCTAGAAGACAAATTTTATAAGAAATACTAAAGAACATCTTTTCAAAAAAAGCAAGTGATACTAGAGGATAATTTGAATTCACACAAAGAACATCAATAAAGGTAATTATTAATATGAATGAAACTATGAAAGCACATATTTTCTTATTTATTCATTTAATTGATTTTTAAAAATGTATTAAATAATATGTATTTAATATATCGGAGGACCTATAACCTATAGAGAATATATGTATAATATGTTTGCCAAAAACGTAAAATATGTGAATAGGAAAAAAGTTATATTTGGAATTAGAAAATAACTACAGAAAATAAAACTTTAACCACACTATTGTATTGCTAATTTTGCAACATTAATTGACATAATACCCATGACAATAATGGCCTAAAAATTGAGGAAATAAATAAAGATAAATAGAAGAAATATTTCTATGTCACTAGAATAAATCTAGCATAAATATGAACTGATTATAATAAGTTGATATATTTTTCTAAACTGTAGAAAAATAATTTATAAAAATCTCAAAAATATGGTTAAAATATTATTAAAAAGTAAATTCTATATGAGAAAATACTTTATTCAAAAGGAAGCATTAATAAAAGCATTATAGCTCTAAACATTAAAAGTAAGAATGAAAAAATATATAGTATACAACAGACATTGCCAAAACACAAATTAGTTATACTAATAACAGAAAAATAAAAATATAAAGAAAATTTGTTACTAAAGATAAATAAGAATATTTGCTATTTTAAAGAATTTAACTCAGCGTGATATAAAATTAAAATATTTATGAAACTTAAGACAGAATAAAAAACAATAAACAAAATCTCAGAAAACTGGAGAGAAATAGACAACTCAAAAATGATATTTGGAGTCATCAACATTCCACTTTTAATAGTAGATTTAGAAAAAAAAAACTAAGCTCAAGATCAGCAAAAAAGTAAAAGACATGAGTATAGGACATTATAAAAAGTATAAGATGCTATAAAACTACACCTAACTGTCATCTACAGAATACATCAACCAAGAGAACCAGAATACACATTTTTTCAAATGCACATAGAAAGTTATCAAGGATAGACCCTCTGTTAGACAATAAAATAAATTTCAGTAAATTTAAAGCAATAGAAAATACAGGGTATGTGCCTCAAACACAATGAAATAAAATTAGAAATAAATAGCATAGGGAAATGAAAATCTCACAAATAGGTAGAGAGAAAGATTTCACACTCATAAATAGACAATGAATTAAAGTAGATATCAAATGGAGTTTAACAAAAGAAAAAATATAAAGAGACATCATACCATAACTTATATGATGTAGCAAAAATAATGCTTACAAAAAATTTACAGCAATAAATGACTATGATAAATATGAAGAAATATTGTAAATCATAATCTCATGTTCTACCTTAAGATACAAGTAAAATAAAAGCAAACTAAATCAAGTGAAGGAAAATTAATAATAAAAATTAGAGTGGAAAATTAATGAAATAGACAGAAAAAGGTAAAAAAAAATCAGTAAAAACAAAAACTAGTTCTTTGACAAAGACCTCAATAAAAATGAGAAACTTTAGCTAGATTGACAAAAAAGAGAAAAAGAAAAAGAAAAAGGATGCACAATAGTCAAATAATTATAATCATAAACAAAGAATCCAAATAGAAAAAGAAAACATTAAGCAATCCCTCTTTGCAGGTGATATGATTTCAAACTTTGAAAGTCCTTGGAAGTCTGTCGAAAGCATCCTCACACTGATGAATGACTTCGTTAATGTCTTGGGTTATAAAATCAATGTACAAAGAAAACTTGCATTTCTACACACCAGCAATAAGCAGGCAGAGAACCAAATAAAAAACACAGTCCCATTCACATTATCCACACACACAAAAAAAGAAACACTTTGGCCTCCACCTAACCAGAGAAAGACATTTACAATGAAAACTACAAAACGCTGCTCAAAGAATTCATGGATGACATAAAAAAATGAAAAAAACATTTCATGCTCATGGATTAGAAGGATCAATATTGTCAAGATGTCCATCCTACACAAGATAATCTACAGATTCAATGCAATACCCATCAAATTACCAACATCATTTTTATGAGATCTGTAAATAAAAATACAGAAATTCACATGGAAGCAAAAAAGAGCATGGATAACCAAAGCAATTCTCAGCAAGATGAATAAAGCAGGAGGTATTATACTTCTGGACTTTAAACTTTAGTACAAGTCTACAGTAACCAAAACAGTCTGGTATTGGTACAGAATTAGGCACGTGGAACAATGGAACATGACATAAATTCTAGAAGCAAAAACACAAACTCTTAATCAACTCATCTTCAACAAAGCCACCGACAACAATAACTAAGGAAAGGAGACTATATTTAGCAAATAGTGCTGGGAAAACTGTCCTACCACATGCAGAAGAACGAAATGGACCTCTACCTAGTACCACAAACAAAAATTGACTCAAAGTGGTTCAAAGAGCTAAATGTAAAACTTCAAACTATAAAAATCCTAGAAGAAGATATGAGACACCCTTATGCACATCAGAGTAAAGAATTCTTGACCAAGTCCCCTAAAGCAAGTGTAGTAAAAGCTTAGATAGACAAGTAGGACCTCATCAAATGGACAAGCTCTTGCAGAGCAAAATAAATCATCAAGAGAGTAAAGAGACAAACCCCAGAATGGAAAAAATATTTGCAAATTATGCATCTGATGAAGGCCTACCACCCAGAATTGACAAGGAACTCAATCAAAGTTAATGGAAAAAAAACAAACCTATTATAAAGTGGGCAAAGAACATGAATCAACACTTCTCGAAAGATGACATACAAGCAAACAATAGACACATGAACAAATGTTCAGTCTCACTAATCATCAGAGAAATGCAAATCAAAACTGCAATTACATGTCACCTAACTTAAGGATAGCTACAATTAAGTAAATAATAACAACAAACAATGCTTGACAAAATCGAACACTTGTACATTGTTGGTGGGAGTGCAAGCTAGTTCAAACACTGTAGAAAAACAGGGTGATGATTCTTAAAAGAACTAAAATTTGACAGTTCATATGATCCAGTAATTCCTCTCCTGGGAATATAGTTGGAGGAATATAAATCAATCTACAACACTCTTTTCACAATAGCAAAAACATGGAACCAAACCTACTGACCTTTGAAAGTGGACTGGATAAAGAAAATGTGGTACATATACATGATGGAGTATTACACAGTTATAAAGAAGAATAAAATCATAGATTTTCCAGCCAATTGGATGGAGCTGGAGATCATAATACCAAATGAACCATCACAGAAACAAATAACTGAATACCATGTGTTCTTAATCATAAGTGAGTCCTGAGCATTAGCCACATTAGTACACGGGAGGGATCAACAGTTGCTGGGCACTGTTAGGGGAAGGAGGTAGGATGGGGGAGGCATGTGACAACACAAAGTGTACCTGGTCCACTACTAAGGGAATGAGGACCGGTTAGAAGCCCAGACTTCACCTGCTTGCAGCCTACTCATATAGTAAATCCTGACTTGTACCCCACAACTCTGTCATAAAATGAATCTGAGAAAATAAAATACATATGATAGAACAGGAGCAAACACTTCTTTACTCATTTTATGAGGCCAACTGAGAAAAAGCCAGAAAAAGTCAAGAACCCAAGAAAACTACAGACCAATATGTCTATGACTCATTTACAAAATGCCAGCATGTTCAGTTACATATAAAAATAATTATATACCTTGATCAAATGGGATTTATTCCTGTAACATTAGATTAATACATGATAATAAATTAGTGTATATTTTATCAATAGAATGAGAAACAAAAATTACATATTACACAGTAATGTATTTGACAATATTTAACATACTTTTATGATAAAAGTATTTAATAAAATAGAGATAGAAGGAAACTTTCTCAATCTAATAAAAAAGTATCTAAAAAACAGAAAAACAAAAAAATTGACTAACATACCTACTGGCAAAAAATTAGATATTTCCCTCAATATCAGGAATAATACAGGAATGCCTTCTCTCATCTCTTTTATTTAACATTGTACTCAAGGTTGTATCCATGGCAATTAGGAAAGAAATGATAAAGACACCCAGATGGGAAAAGAAGTAGAACTACTTCTGTTCACAGATACCATATTCTTGTATACAAAAAATCTTAAGGCAGAAAAACTAGAAAACTATTATAAGTAATAAATCACTTCAGCAAGGGTGCACATAAAATATCAATGCACAAAAACTAAATCTTTTTCTATATACTTGTAATGAGCAATTTAAAAATAAAATAATTTCATTCACAGAAACATCAACAAAAATAAAATACCTAGAAATAAATTTAACAAATAAAGAACAAATTCCATATTCTAAAAATTTCAAGACATTGAATTAATTAAATATTGAATTAATGGAAACAATTTATAAATAAATGTAAAACATTCATGTCAATTAACATGGGACTTAAAATTGTTAAAGTAGCAATGCTTCTCAACTGATTTGCAGTTTAAATGAAATCTGTATCAATATCTCAGCTGATTTCTTTGTAGAAATTAGTCAAACTAATTAGAAAATTCAGATGAAATTGAAAAGAATTCAGATTATTCAAAAGAATACTGAACAAGAACAATATAGAAGGATACACACATGTTGATTTAAAAACTTATCATAAAGCAATAGTAATTAAGCCAGTGTCATACTAAATCAATGTTAAACATATAGATCATTAAAGAAATTTGAGATTTTGCAAAGAAACTAATAAACTTATTTTCTACAAGAATGCCAAGTAATTTGATGGGGAAAGAAGCGTTAACTAGTGGATCTGTGCAAAGTGTATAGGTAAATATAAATAATGACATAATTTTTATATCCACACTATATATAAAAATTTAATAAAATTGACCAACGACATAAATGTATGTGGCAAAACTACAAAATTCTTAGAAGAAAAATAAGAGTAAATCTTTATGACCTTGGATTTGCCAAATAATTTTTTGATATGATATCAAAAGTATGAGATTCTTACCCCCAAAAAGTAACATTGGACATTAAACATTTAAAATCATATTTGAAAGTGTTTAGTCTAAGCCAGGCTCGGTGGCTCAGCCTGTAATCCCGCGCCTTTGGGAGACTGAGGTGAGTGGATTGCCTGAGCCCGCGGGTTTGAGACCCGCCTGGGCAGCGAGACCTCATTTCTACAATAAATCAAAAAATCAGCCGGGCGTGGTAGCGCGCGCCTGTAGTTCTGGCTTCGGAAGGCTGAGGCGGAAGGATTGCCGGAGCCCAGCAGGCCGAGGTTGCGGTGGCCTGGAGCGGCCACTGCACTCCAGTCTGGGTGACAGAGTGAGATGCCAACTCAAAAAAAAAGAAAGTGTTTAGTCTTTTTTGCATCAGGCTTGCTAAAGTTGTATTTTATTAAAAAAACGGTTAAATTGCCTGTTGTGCCCTCTTATGAGAAAGGTATAGCTTTAAATGCTAAACACCCTGTGTGACATAATAAGGTTTGGGAACTGGCTATTCCCACCTGGTTAAGTCACTTTTACTAAGCCTAGTACTTCTCCTGCCAAATGGATAAAATACTGGGTACTCTGTGTGACCACAATAAGGATAGGAATCGATCACTCTCGCCTAATTGTCCACACCTTACAACTAAGACTACAATTTAGTAATTCATAAGGGTTTTTAACAACTTTACCTGTTCATAATTATAAATAAGTAGGGACAGTTTATTACACCTCCATGAGGTCTGATTACTCCAAAGTGTTTTACATCAAACTATTACAGACAGAAATAATCAAAATGTCTCATGTGTAGGCTATTAAAAAGAACTTTTGAGTTTTTTTCTAGCTGAGACACTAAAACAGCTACAGGGTACCAACATGGAGGGCTGCAGAATCAGAGGGCCAAAGAGGCACCCCAATTGACAGTCACCATTAGTGACAAAACTCCAACTGCCCATCAGACACCTGGTAAGAGCAAACTGACTAAGGAGATGGTGCCCATTGCTTATGGGTACAGTCTATGGGGGCACTGAAAGCATATTTGCCCCCAAAAGGCCTTAATCTCCTGGACCTTGTCCACTGTGCAGGCTAGAAAAGCCAGTGGGAAACAGGTGCACTTTCTTCTGAAGAGAGGAGAGAACACGTGGCTCACAAATGGTGACCACTTATGGAGGCCTGAAATCTGTTAAACTGCCTGACACTGGTTTACCATCACCCCCACAACCCCCCAGGTAAATAATAGGGCGCTGGAATCCAAATTAATTTCTTAATTTAACACAGGTGCCAGTCTTTTGGTCCTGGCCATCCATGTTGAAATCATATAGCCTTATCCAAAAGAATTTTCTCCTTTAAACAACAGGGGAGGGGGAAGGAAAGAAAGACAAAATTCAGTTAGCCCTCCCCCACTGTATTTGTTACCAAAAAAAATGAGTTGTTTTTTTTTCTTTTCAAAATCTTTGGACTATCACTTTAGCTAAATAAGTAACTTTTACAATAACTACTATAATCCTGTGTTATAACATTATGCTTTTAAAATTTTTAATACTTAAATCTTCAAATTCTCAATTCAGTCTCTCTAGGGTGAAATAAGAAACAAGCTCCAGAAGCCACATCTGCCCTGCACCCTCCCAAGCGAACTGCAGACCAGGTAGATTTATTTCCCTCACAGAAGTTTGTAATCGTCTATAGTGCTTTTCATTGCAAATTACTAATGACTTTGGATTCTCCTTCTAGGCACAAGGATTACATTATATTTGTTAAACTTTAAGGTCATATTTTCTTGTCAGAAGGCCCATACCATCCCACTCCTCAGAAATTTACTGGTGCAACAGTGAGAATTGCCTGGATTCCTGTAGTTGGTATCAACTCACTGGGGTCATTGTAAATACATTTTACTAAACATTAAAAACTTGCTATTTTATAGCAACAGCTATAATAGACTTTACTATAATAATTTTAATTTTCATGCTCAATATTTTAAATACAAATACTGGAAATACTTAATGCCATGGGCTCCTATCCTCTCATCTCCTCCTCTTGCTCTAGACAGGTAAGGACAGCTCTATGCCCCATGTATAGCAGGAAGTAGCTACAGAAGCCTGACCTTCATCTCTGTTCCCAGGTACAAATAAGAACATTTTTTAAATAGCAAGAGGTGGGAATGAAAGTGTTTAGTCTTTTTGCCTCAGCATAACCATTAGAAAGCATTCAGACATTCTACTGCAAAACAAGCAGTAGCCTATCCAATCCCCCCTTGACAAATCTCCATCAGATGCCAGACCAGGACAGCCCAACCTTTCAATTCATGGTTTAGCATAATAATCTCTAGTAAACTTTTAGGTTCCTTGTCAAGGCCAAAGATTAAAGATCACCCTTTGACTGGTCAAAGTCATAAAAGTAATAATACAACCACCTTTAGTCAAGGAGTTTGTGAGTTGCAAATGTCTGAGTTTGTGAGTTGCAAATATCTAACAAGTCTCTTGCAGGAACATCCCGCCCACCCGTTAACCTAATCAGCCCTTTGTGACTTATGTGACACAAACCCCACCATGGCAGAAATCATGTGACTAACCCACCCATCTGTCTGCTGTCCATCACCTGACGTCAGTACCTGTGCTTGCCTGCCCCTTCATGATGACATGGAGCACATCATCACCCGATCACCTTAATGATCTTTCCCCATCAAGGGGAATGGTTAAAAGGACTCAACCACAAGTAACCTGCGGCCATTGCCTTGCTAGACTCTGGTGTGGCCATGTGCTCTTTGAGGTATGGTTGTCACCAGGTTTCCTGGCTTTGGCCCCCTCCCCCACCTTGGGGAGGTGAATCTTCTTTCTCTCTTCTCTCTTTCTAATTTACTTTTAAATAAACTTTTCTCTTTTTTAACCTCTTTGGGTATTGCAATTCTTTGCATTTACTCAGATCTCTGGGTTACCGGTGCTGCGCCTCCCCTCACCTCTCCCCTCTCTTGCCTACCCATCCACCTTCACCTTGTCCAAACCCTAACAATCTTCACTTCAAAGAAGGCCACCAAGAAATTGAAATGCCCTCTCCCCTCTCTCTCTCTATGTCTTTCATCTCTCTCTTGCTCCTCTCTCTGATATCTGTGTCTCTCTCTCCTCTTTCTCTTTCTGTCTCTCTCTCCCTCTTATCTCCCTTTCTCTTCCTCTCTCTATCTTTCCATCACTGTCTTTTTCTCCTCTCAATCTCTCTCTCCTCATTCTCTATCTTTTTCTGTCTCTCTCCTCTCTCTCCCCTCTTTCCTCTTTCTCACACACTCTCTCTCCTCTCTGTCTCCCCTTTCTCACTCTCTCTTTCTTCTCTGTCTCACTCTCTCTTTGTCTCCCTCTCTGCTCTCTCCTGTCTTTCTCTCTCTCCTCTCTCTGTCTCTCTTTGTATCTCTGTCCCTCCTCACTCTGTGTCTATTTTTGTCTCTCTCCTCTCTCTCTCCTCTCTCTCCTCCCTTTCTACCACCCTCCCTCCCTCCCCACCTCTCCTTTTTTCTGTCTCTCTCCCTCTCTCTCTCTCCTCCTTTCTTCTTTCTTCTCTCTCTCTAAAAAAAGAAAGAAATTCAAAAGGCAACTCAGAGAATTTAAAAAAATATTTGCACTTCATATATCCAATAATAGAATTGTGTCTATAATTGATGGATACACAGAGATAAAGATATATGCTTTTGCAACTGAATAAGTAAAAGACAACTTCATTAAAAGTGAGTAAACATCTGAATGAATATTTTTTCCAAAGTTGATATAAAAATGGTCAAAATGACTAAGAATATGTTCAATATCATTAGGCATCAAGGAAACACACAGAAAGCCCACAGTGATATATAACTTTCCAACCAAAATGATGGCAAGAATTAAAAAGTCAGAAAAGTTTTAGCAAAGATGTAGAAAAATAAGGGCCCATATACATTGGTGAAAAAGAATGGTAGTTCCTCAAATGGTTAAACAGAGTTACCATAATAACCAGCAATTCCATCATAATAACCAGTAAATCTTAGGTACGTACTAAAGTGAAATTATATTACATCCACACAAAAGCTTATATGAAAATGTTCACAGTAGCTTTATTCATTATAAACAAAATGCAAGCTGGGCTCAGTGGTTTAGCCTGTAATCCCATGTTTTGGGAGGCCGAGGTGAGTGGATTGCCTGAGCCCACGTGTTCGAGACCCGCCTGGGCAACTTGACAAGATCTCATCTCTACAATAAATAAAAAAAATTAGCCAGGCATGGTAGCACGTGCTGTAGTTCCAGCTACTTGAAAGGCTGAGGCGGAAGAATCGCTGGAGCCCAGCGGGTTGAGGCTGCGGTGGCCGGGAGCAGCCAATGCACTCCTATCTGAGTGACAGAGTGAGACTCCAACTCAAAAAAGAAAAAAAACAAATTAAACAAAATGCAATTTCAAACCCCATTTAAATCAATGCATGTTTGGATAAAGATATCTATAAATGGAATATTGTTTAGTCATAAGATTAATAAGGTACCAATAAATGCTAAAACATAAATGAACTTCAGCTGAGTGAGAAAAGCCAAACACAAAGGAATATATATGATGTGATTGTGTGCATGTGAAAGTCCACAGTAAAGAAATAGAGAGGAAGAAATTAGATAGTTATTGCTTACACTGAGGGTGAGGATGAGAAGAGAAAAGAGATATGATAGATTAGCAAGATAGGGTTTTGTTTTTAGTTGATAAATATAAAACGTTGATTGTGTTGATGGTTGTACACGCTAATTTTATGATACATTAATTTTACCTTATTAAAATAATGTGTTACTTATTCTAGTGAAAACTGATTATGTTTTTTATATCCAGTTTTCATAACTTTTACCTCATCTTTCAAGTTATTTTTTAGTAAAATTATCTCTTACGTGTTGTTTTATGATTTTAGATAAATGTAATCACCACTGTAATCAGGACATAGAATATTTAGACCATAACACAAAAGTTTCTTATGCACCTCTGTGGTCAAACCCTTCCCTAAAGGGGAACATAACAATCGCATCTTTTCTCTGTGTCTTTAGTTTTGCCTTTACAAGAGCATTCTATAAATGAAATCATAAAGTATAAAACTTTGAAGTCTGATGACTGCACTAAGATGTATCCATTTTGTTGTGGATATCAGTTCATTCTGTGTTTTCAGGACTAATCAGTATCCCATTGCATGAATATACTGTACTTGGTTTATGAGTCTACTTGAAGTACAACTTGACTGTTTCCAGGTTTTGGCAACTATGAATAAAATGACTATAAACTTTGGTATACAGGCATTGTGAGAGTATGGTTTTAGTCTCGCCTATGAAAATACCTAGAAGTGGGTTTGTTGGGCGTATGGGAATCATAAAAGTTACCTTTTATGACTCTTTTGGAGGATAAAGTAAATAAAATCAAGTGTTCTGGGAGGGGTTTGGTTTTGGTTGTTAGTATTAGTCAACTCTGTGTCATACAGCTTTTAAATTACTGAATTTTTATCTTGTATTTAGGATAAATGCCAGAATGTTTTCCTTGATGTCTGTTTTGACCTCAGCTTTAGCACTTCGGTTTTGCCTGAACCTATTAGAATGCCTCATGCTCCTGAACCTCTCCCAACAATAGACTACCATTATTTGTTTCTTGATGTGCTGTTTTTGGAATGTGTGTTAGAATTTCATAACCCCAGATATTTACCATTTCAAATGATACATGATTTTTTCACAACTAGAAACGATAGATTTCTGGGTTTTGTTATTTTTATTTCACACAGAGCTAAAGAGAGTTATCTGAAGCATCTAGTAACTCACATGTGCTGGTATAATAGTAGTTTGCAAACAAACAAAGGCATTTGCCTCAATTTGAAAAGCAATGAGTATTGTAACCCATGTAAGCATATGTGTGTGTGTGTGTGTGTGTGTGTGTGTGTGTGTGTGTGTGTGAAATTTGTTGGTAAATAATTGGGGTGAGATATGCTTTGTACTAAGTCAACCTCCCTTTCTTCACATATACTGAATTACTGGATTTTCACCAGCGTCGTATGGTATTGTAGCCTTTCCCATAGTAGATTAAGGCTTTTGTGCTCTGGGAAAGATATGACAGTAGGTCTGGGTAAGATCTCACACCTTACTCACGGTGGCTACTTTTTTTCACTTCCAGGATAGCAACTGGAGGAAAGACTTTACAAGATACTTTCCGTGTCCACAATATTTATGGTGATGAAACAGTGAAATATAAGCATAGAAGAGTGTAACTTGTGTGTATAGTTTGTGTGTGTGTGTATGTCTGTGCCTCCCAAGGATCTACATTCTTACTCTAACTCATGTTTCAGCTTTAGAAATGTATCAGTAATTTACACTGAATTATTCTTACTGGCTTATGTAAAATCTGGAAGATCTTGTTCTAAATAAGCAAGTACACACATTCCATTTTGAAATATCTCATGCTTTCTTATGTTTAATTTTAGTTGACTGATAATTCACAACTAGATATAATGATGTGCTCTGTTTTTATTGATCTCACACAGAGCCAAAGGGAGTTATATGAAACATCTATTAACTCACACATGCTGGTATAATAATATACTCAAAAAGATGAATTCATCTCAATTTTAAAGGGAATGAGTAATCTGGTTCATGCATGCATGTGTGTGTGAGAGTGTGTGTGTGTGTGTGTGTGTGTGTGTGTGTGTGTGTGTGTGTGTGTCTGCATACTACCCTGGTCATTCCCCACTTTCTCATGTTTCAACTAATCAGTATGACAACTCATATTAAGCATTATTCATTATAGTCTATTAAAAGCTAAAATAATTCAGTTAGAAAACAAAAAACATAAAGTGGCTTCAGGTATTCTAAATTTATTTTTTTCTAACTTTTAATACATGCAGTAGGAAAAGTTCCCATTTTCAACTATAATTCAAAATAATTGAAAATACGCTTATCTTGCTATACTAATGCTATTTATTTCTATAATTTAATATCATAAAATAGAATGTGCTTTCAACTAAGGTAGTGTAATTTAACTAATGATTGTGCTTTTAAATTTTCAACTCTTGGATAGATTGTCATATTACATATTATGTTTATTTTTGTAACTGACCACTTTTATTAAAAGCATATTAAATTTAATAAAATTAAAGATGATGTACACTAACTAAATAATTATGATGAACTAATGTGCCTGACTAGTGCCCCCAAAATTTAGCAAATGAGAAGAGTACTGCTTATACATTTTATTACATTTTTAAATTACATATTACATATATTATTATTACATATTTGTATCCATTAGATTGCATTTTGAAGGATTATATAACCAACATATATTAGATTGTAATTGGGTTTTACTATATATAATGGAAATTATTGAGTAAAACACTTTATGAGCAGAGTTGACTTTCTCATGTTCCTAAGCTAATGCTAAAATATCGTTATTTATATATGAAACCCCTAACTTGTTTTTGTTATTTATTTTGTTTTATCCTTATACTTTACAATCACTATTCCATCCATAATTCCAGTGTATCTATTTTCACTCAATGCTATGTTTTTAAGATTCATTCATCTACTGCTCTTAATCATTGGTGATCTATGCTTATTCAATATGCTACATTTGACCTATCTACACTTCCAACAATGAGCACAGTTTGCTGCCAAATTCTTATTGCAAAAACAAAAACAAACAACAAAAATAACCTGAGAGAATACCTTTGCATATATAATCTTAATGGGTTTTTTTGTCATATATGAATAGAGCATTTCCTTTTTAACAGAATATGGAATGATATGTTTATTCTATCTTTGCTGAAGGAATGCTAGACTGCACCCTAGAATAGTAACATAGCCTATATTTCTATGAGCAGTCCATGAGAAAGTCTTTTTATTTTCTCAATATATTTCTCTAAAGTGTACAGATTTTTAAACTTTATAAAGTCTGATTATTTTTAAATTTATGATTTATTATATTACATGTTTCCCTAATACATCCTTGATTAACCAACATTTTAAACATTATATTCATTTTTATTTTCCCATTATATATATTAGTTTTTATGTGAGAATATAAGTTTTGTTTCTTTTTCATGCAGTTATTTGTTTGTGTTAGTAAGTCCTTGTGCCTGTACAAGTACTAAGGTATTTAGGTAGTAAATTACTGGGACTATGTACACAGGAGGGAAACCATTATTTTGGTGGTAATATTATACATTATTTTCTGAATAATGCCAGATTACACTCCCAAGAACATCAATTTTTATTATAAGACAATTAATTTCTTACTATATCATTTAAGTGTTTGAAATGGCAAGAATGATGCACCTTATATACCCTAAGAAAAAATTAATATGTTTTTAACAATGCTTAAATTAATTTTAAATTTTTTCTTTTCAAATTTAGTTACAGGTATGCCTTGAAGACAGTACAAGTTTGATTCCAAAATACAATAAATAAATCACTGAAATAAAGCGTCACACATATAATTTTTTGTTTCCTAGTGCACATACAAGTTATAATTATACTATACTGTAGCCTTTTAAGTGGGCAATATCATTATGACTAAAAAATAAATATCCTTAGTTAAAAATGCATTATTGGTAAAAAACAAAACAAAACAAAAAACTAACAAGCATCTGAGCCTTCTGCCAGTTGTAATAATTTAGTTGGTGAAAGATATTGCTTCAGTGCTAGTATTTGTTGATTAATTGGGGTGTTGACTGCCAAAGTCTGGTTGTGGCAATTTTGAAAACTAAGACAATGATAAAGTTTGTCACATTTACTCTCTCCATTCACAAAAGATTTTCTGTAGCATGTGCTACTGCTTGATAGCATTTTGCCCATAGAAGAACTTCTTTCAAAATTGGAGTTAGTCCTCTCAAAACATGGGCTACTTTACCAAATAAGTTTATGTAATATTCTAAATCCTATGTTGCTATTTCAACAGAAGGAGATAATATTTCAATATACCACTTTAACTGCTCATGCATTCAAGTTTTGTTATGAGAGTGCAACAGTTTAGCCACATCTTCAGACTTTATGTCTGGCTTCAGTCATCTTACTATTTCCATCATGTCTGCAATTACTCCACTGAAGTCTTAAACTCTTCAAAGTCATTGGCTGGAATCAAATTCTTCCAAATTCCCATTAATGTTGACATTTTTGATAGCACTTCATGATTCAAAATGTTCTTAATGGTGTCTAGAATGGTGAATCTTTTCCAGAATGTTTTCAATTTACTTTTCCTATATCTACTTCAGGAATCATTCTCAGTTGCAGCTATAGTCCTACAAAAAGGTATTCTTAAATAATAAAATTTGCAAAAAAAATTACTGCTTGGTTTATGGACTTTAGTATACATGTATCTGCAGGCATGAAATCAATATTAATCTCCTTGTATGTCTCTGCCAGAGTACTTAAATGGCTATGTGCATTTGTCAATGAGCAGTAATATTTTGAAAGGAAAAATTTTTTGAGCAGTAGGTCTCAACAATGGGCTGAAATTTTTCAATAAACCTTACTGTAGCATATGTACTATTATCCAGGTTTTGTTGTTCAATTGATAGAGCACAGGTAGACTAGAATTAACATAATTCTTTTTATTATTATTATTTTTTTTTGAGTTGGAGTCTCACTCTGTTGCCCAGATTGGAGTGCAGTGGCCACTCCCGGCCACCGCAGCCTCAACCTGCTGGGGATCTGGTGATCCTTCCGCCTCAGCTTCCTGAGTAGCTGGAATTACAGGTGTGTGTTACCACGCCCAGCTCATTTTTTTATTTATTGTAGAGATGAGGTCTCACCAAGTTGCCTAGGTGGGTCTCGAACCCACGGGCTCAGGCAATCCACTCACCTCAGCCTCCCAAAGGTGCGAGATTACAGTCTGAGAAACCGAGCCCGGCTAGAATTAACATAATTCTTAAGGGCCCTAGGGTTTTAAGAATGGTAAAATAACATTACTTACAATTGAATGTAACCAGTTCCAATATCCTCTAACAGGAGAGTCAACATGTTCTTTGAAACTTTGATGCCAGGCATTTACTTCTCCCTAGCTATAAAAAATTCAGAGAGCATCTTCTTCCAGTATAAGATTGTTTCATCAATGTTAAACATCTATTGTTTAGTGTAGCCACAGTCATAAATTACCTTAACAATTTATTACTGTATAGCATGCTGCTGCTTCTACATCAGCATTTGCTTCATTTTTTTTCTTTATGTTATAAACATGGTTTCTTTCTTTACAACCTCTGCTAACTTAAAACTTTTATTTCACAGCTTCCTCACCTCTCTTAGTCTTCATATAATTGAAAAGTGTTAGAGTTTGGTTCTATATTAGATTTTGACTTAAGGGAATAGTGTGACCTCCTATCCAGACTAGTCAAACTTTCTCCATGTTAGTAATAAGGCTATTTTGCTTTCTTATTATTCATATGTTCACGTAATAAGCATTTTTAATGTCCTTCATGAACCTATTCTTTTCATTAGCAACTTGGCTAACTGTTTGGTGCAAGAATTCTCACTTTTAGCCTGTTTTGTTTTTCCACATGTCTTTTACAGTAAGCCTAAAGATTTATAACTTTTGCTCTAAAATGAGAGACAGGCGATATAATTCTTCTTTTCACTTGTACACTTAGAGATCATTAATTGTCCTAATTTCAATATTGTTTTGTCTCAAGAAATGGGAAAGCTCAAGAAAAGGAAGATGAATATGGGCAATGGATCAATAAGAATACATAGCTATCCATTAAGTTCACCCTCTTATGTATCTTCTATTGTTGTGGTTTGTGGGACCTTTAAAATAACTACAATAGAAACATTAAAGGTCACTTATTACAGATCACCATAACAAATGCAATGATAATAAAAATTTGAGATTTATTATAAGAATCACCAAAATATGGCACACAGACATGAAGTAGGCACATGCTGAAAAAAAATGGTATTAATAAACTTGCTTGATTCAAGGTTGCCAGAAAACTTTAATTTGTAAAAAATGTGGTGTCTTCAAAGCACAATAAAGTGCAGTGCAATAAAATGAGGCATGTCTGCACTTAAACCACCTGAAATCTACTTTTACATATACTATTAGAACATTTTAACTTTTATTTTTTCTATTTTAGAGATCTAGTTTCTCAACATCATATACTAAAAAATATACCTTTTCCCATATTTGTATATATTGCAACTTTATCACATATTAGTTTCTTATAAATTCATGCTTCCACTTCTGATTCTTTTTTTGTTGTTTGACTTTCATATTTGTAGATCATCACTCTTTCAATTTCTATAATTGTGGTAAGTAAAGTTCCAAAATGGCCTCCAACAATTCTTACCTCCTGATATGTATGCTTTTGTGTAATTTCCATGCATTGATTTTAAGCTAGACTTTGTGACTTGTCTCTAAAAATAGAATACATAAAGCATGGTAGGATCATTATTTTATAAAAGACTATGATTTTACTTTGCTAGAAGTCGTTTTCTATTTTGTTGGCTTTTATGAAGCAAGTTGCCTTGTGAAAGAAGCCTACCTTGGAAAGTTCTGGATGTCCTCCAAACAACAGCTAGCAAGAATAGGGTTCTAAGTCCAAAATTTCATAGAAATAGAGTTACACCAACAAACACTGAGTAAACTTGAAAGCAGATTCTACTCTTATATTATACACTTATGACAATAAGAAATCTGGACAAATAGAAAAATTAATGGTGTTTCTTTGATCCAACAGAAGCTATAGACACAGAGAAAAAAATGCTAACATAAAATTCAGACAGAGAGAGACAATTTGGAAGAACAACAGGGTTTGAGCATTTTATTACCTGTGATAAATGCAATAAAACTTCATATAAAACAGTAAGATAATTAAAATAGAGTTTTTCAAATAACATGAAACTATGAAGGCCCTGAAAAGGAAAATAGATGTAGGAAGGTCACTACCCACTTCTAGGATACACCACTATGTGTTCACAGAGAAAATCACCAAGAATATTGAGGTATCTTTCCCTGAAGTAAGGGCTCTGGCTGCCTGAAGGAACAGATGCTACTGTCAATCACTTTCATTTTCCCATGGTGGGAGAGGGAGCAGAGAAAGCCTTATTTTGCAAGGAAAACAAAACAAGATGAAACTATAGCTTAAGAGCACTCTTTAATGCCACTTAAGTTGGGAGCAAAAATAGAGAAAATCAAAACTCTACCTCTCAGAGCTGGGTAGAAATAGATGCTAGGCATAGCACTATATCAAGAACAAGAATACTTCGGAAGGACACGTGTCAAGACTGAGATTCAATGTGTCTGCCTTAGACAGAGTCTTCATCAGAATATGAGAGAACATTTCCTTATATTGTTTCCACCACCATAGCAACAACTGATGAGTGAAAACTGAATAATACAGTTGAATGTTGCAAGAAACAAATTCTCCCTTAAGAACAACACAAGCTGGACTCGGTGGCTCAGCCTGTAATCCGTGCTTTGGGAGGCTGAGGTGAGTGAGCCTGAGCCCACGGTTCAAGACCCGCCTGGGCAACTTGGCGAGACCACACCTTTACAATAAATGAAAAAAAATTAGTCGGGCGTGGTAGCGCATGCCTGTAGTTCCAGCTACTTGGAAGGCTGAGGCAAAAAGATTGCCAGAGCCCAGCAGGTCAAGGCTGCAGTGGTTGGGAGCAGCCAATGCACTCCAGTCTGTGTGACAGAGTGAGACTCCAACTCAAAAAAGAAAAAGTACAAAACAAAGGAAAAACACACAGCCAAATAAGAAGATAGTAATAGGAAAATCAAGGATAATGATGAAAACAATGAACTTTAAGATCATCTCAGACCTTATTAACATAAACCTACACTAAAAGTCTAAATTAAAGTGTCTTCAATTCCTAGTATAAAAATATTTACAACTGTATTTACTATTCTACACAAAAAAATCAAGACATACAAAAAACCAGGAAAAAAATAGTCAGAAGAGACAAAATCAAAATCAGACGCAGATGTGACAGAGATATTAGAAGTATAAATGGAATAAAAATAAACATAATTAATGTTAAAGCCCTAAATTTAAAAGATAAACAGTATTTAAGTTCAGTTAGGTAATTTCAGCACAGAGATAAAAAGTTAACAATAATAAAAAGGTAGTATAAGAAATGTAAGACTATCTATGCAGTCTCATAAGTCTTGATATAATTGAAAACAAGTTGTAAATATGAATATATGTCAATAAGAATTATACAAACTCAAACACTGTGAAGGAAATGGTGTGTAAAAGAACAGGGTATCAAAGAATTGTAACAAATTATCAAGTGATCTAATATGCATGTCACTGGAATTTCAGAAGGAGAAGAAGCAGAAAACGAGGTAGAATAAACCATTGAAGAAATATGAGCCAATACTTTTTTCAAAAAATTAGTGATAGACACCACACCACAGATACTATAACAACATTCAAAATGCAGGGAAAAAAAACCTCACCAAAATTCTAAACTTTAAGCATATTAGATTAAAAGTGCAGAACTTCAAAAAACAAAATGTTGTAGCCAAAAAAAAAAAAAAAAAGACATCATTATTTACACAGGAACAACAATAAGAAATACAGCATTTTAAAGTTATTATTGTATACTGCTTTTTCTCTGTCACTCAAGCTGAAGTACAGTGACATGACCATAGCTCAGTGTGGACTCCAATTCCTGGACTCAAGTGATCCTCCCACCTCAGCCTCCTGAGTAGCTAGGGCCACAAGTGATTGTCACCACACACAGTTAATTTTTGCACTAGTTGTAGATGGAGTCTCTCTATTTTGCCCAGGCCCCAGGCTGGTCCTGAACTACTGTCCTCAATGATCCTTCTGCCTCAACCTCGTAAAATGCTAATATCATAGACATGAGCTACTCTGTATGGCTATATATTTTCAATCATAAATATTGCAAACAAGAAGACAATGAAATAACATGTAAAGTGCTGGGATGACAGGAAGGAACAAACCAGAATTTTATACCCAGAAAATATACTCTTCAGTAGAGAAATATAAATAAATATTTTCTCAGATAAAATTAGAAAATTCGTTGTCAACAGACCTTCTAAACAAGAAATGTTAAGGTAATTTCATTAGGCAGATAATATTGGTTCAAAATAAATAAGTGAGATCACTTGAAATGGACAATTAAAAAATTCTAAATTATTGAAAGGATAACTATTTAAAATAGAAATTTTAATAATGCTGGTGTGTCATAGCATAAGTTCTAAAAATATATTACCATAATAGCAGAAGGGATTGGAAAGAAGAATTGAAAATATTCTGTTATCACATAATTTCTTTGCACATGAAGCAGAATGATACTATTGAAGATAGCCTCGGATTGTTTTAAAATGTATATTGGAAATCTAAATACCCCTTAAGGACTTTGTAAAAGGTACAAATAATATTGATAAAGGTATAAAAAAGTATCATTCAAAAAGTCAATTAGAAAATTGATAAGGAAAAAGTGGACTTGAACACTACTCTAGATAAATAGACCTAACAAACATTTATAGTACAGTCCATCCCATAACAGCAGAATACATAGTCTTCTCACATAAACACAAAAATTCTTCAGGATAGATTATATATTAGGCCACAAACTAAGTCTTGACACATTTAAGATTTAAATCCTACCAACTGTCTTTTCTGACCACAATGGTATGAAACTACAAATCAATTACAGGAGAAAAACTAGAAAATTTACAAATATGAGAAAATTAAACTACTTGCTTCTGAGCAACCAATAGATCAAATGAGAAATTTTTATAAAGATATTTAAAAACTTATGAGCTAAATAAAAATAAAAAAAAAAAACATACCATAATTATGGGATGCTACAAAAGCAGTTCTAAGAAGAATTTATAATAATAAATACCGGAGGGGACACGGCAAGATGGCGACGGGGCAACCTCGCGTCTGAAGCCCTCTGCAAGGGAGATCTGCCATGGGTCTCTGACTCTCACCCTGGGGGGCTGGGGACCCCAGCATCACAGCCTGCTCTACAGACAGAGCTCGGCCGCTGCCATCGCAACGACTGGACAGTTTTGACTGCATTCCAAACAGTCCCACTGCAACCACCGCCGCCGCCCCTCCCCCCACTGCCGCTGCCGCTACCTTCGCTGTCACCACTGCTGCCGCGGCCTCTGGAAAGGGTAGCATATCGCACCACGTGGCCCGAAGAGATCCACAACGAACGGCTTCAGGGAAGATCTGCTGGGATCGCTGCCACCTATCCTGCGTCTGAGACTGTCCTGCCCGCCCGGTGTGGGGCTCCTGTTGCCTGCTCAGAGGCAGGCAGCCATCTTGTTCCTGTCCAGCCCCACCACCTCTGGGGCGAGCAGATGAGATAGCACCACCTGCTGGCGATTCAAGGTAACAACACCAAAATGGGAGAAAAAAGCTTGATAAAGACATAGACCAAACTGCTGAAGGAAGGTTAATCTGAACTGTCCTTCACAGCAGATCAGGGGCAATTGACTCTAACTGCAAACTAATTTACCAGCTTGAAAAGAAAACTAGAAATCAGACCTGAAAGGACATTGGACTTAAACGAAAGGTCTCAGAGTGTGCTTCATTGATTCTATCAGTTTAATGACTTAATTCTATTCCTACTGTATTGTTCACTTTTTTCTTTTTTCCTTTTCCTTTTCATCTCTTTTTTCTCTCTGTAAACCATATCTTTATATAGAGGAATAGCACACTAACAAGGTGGTTGGTTAGCTTGTATATTAGCATCACTATATATTTTATTTTTGTTTGTATGAGAGTTGGTTCGACTGTAGCTGTGGTCTATTGTTTTTATCTGTTTCAGTATAGGCCTCTCTCTCTATTTGTTGGCACACTAGTTTGTTTCCCCCCTTACTCCTCTATCTCCCAACTCCCCTCTTCAACCCACTATTTGCTCCATTCTCTCCCCTCTGCTAACCACATTTTATTTCAGGGAGTAAACCTACAGCCCCACTGCACGGACAGATTCCAGGGCAGTGGGAAGTGGGTTCCACATTATCCACACACCTGTCAGCGAATACCAGGACCTGCAGACAGATTTTGAATCACAGCTATCCCCTTAAATACATCTCAAAACTGCAAAAAGGACCGCCTCCAACCTACAGTGCAACTTCAGAACTGAACAAAGTAAGAGGACATACATAAAGAATAGGAGATTGAACAAACAGAAGTAAAACCAATCCCTTTACCCCTGAATAACAGAATTAAAGAAGACGGTGACGTGGAGGGAAGGAAAAGTAGACAGGGGGAAAAAACCGCACAAATGAAGAAAAACCAAAAGAAGAATATAGGTCCTACACAGATTCCTGGGAAATCAGACATTGAGAAAGCAGATTCTGGAACACAGACAATGAAGAGTCCCCAGACTGACTGGTTACATGCAACAAACCCAGACATCAAGATATTAATGGAGATAATTTAAAAAATTGAGGAGAGACAAGAAGAAAATAGGAAGGAGCTGTTGTCAGAAATGACAGCAGTAAAGAATACTGTGATGGAAATGAACAACAGACTAATAAGCATGGAAAGCAGAATCAGCCAAGCCGAAGAAAGAATCTCAGAGCTCGAAGACCAAAACACAGAACTAACCCAAACTGTCAAAAGCATAGAAAAGAAGCTAAAAAAGACAGAAAAAACCTGCAATAGATGAATGATCACTTCAAGAGACCAAACCTAAGAATAATTGGGCTTCCTGAGGCAGAAAGAAAAACAGAAGCCACACTGGAACAAACATTTCATGAAATCATTCAAGAAAACTTCCCTCATCTCATTAGGGATGAAAAAATTCAAACACAAGAGATTCAGAGAACCCCTGCAAGACAATAAATGAGAAGACGAACTCCCAGACACATAATAATTTGCCTAAACAAAGTAGCTATGAAAGAAAAAATCCTAAAGATGGCAAGAGAAAAAGGTCAGACTACCTACCAGGGAAAACCAATTAGAATAGCAGCAGATTTATCCACAGAAACCCTTCAGGCCAGGAGAGCCTGGAGCCCTATCTTCAAAGTTCTAAAACAGAAACAATTTCAACCAAGAATAACCTACCCAGCCAAACTAAGCTTCATTAGTGAATGAGAATTGAAATCTTTTACAGACATCCAATCCCTAAGAACCTACACTACCACCAGACCACCTCTACAAGAAACACTTAAGAAAGTACTGAACACAGAAGAAAAAGAAAAAAGAAC
>NW_007247770.1:249918-252459 GCF_000164805.1 Carlito syrichta | reverse complement strand
TTATCAGGATCGAAACCATTTTAAAAGGAAAAAATTACTGAAGCTGTAGATAATCCAGCCAAAGGAAATCATGTCTAGGTTTGTTTTGGAATACTTAATACAGTACATGTGACTATTCCCAAAGTAAAATCATAGAGTACCTTATATTTAAGTTATGTCCTCCGGAGAAAATGAAAGAAGGCCAGATGCTGTAATCACATGAGTACAGGCATATAGAGGTAAAACACACATCTCCCAGTTCAAAACGTATAGAAAGACAACAAATAAACAGGATCAACTCTGTAAGAACCTTATAACAGGGATTAACTCTTGCATTTCAATTATTAGCCTAAATGTGAATGGACTAAATGCACCACTGAAAAGACATAGATTGGCAAAATGGATAAAATATAATCAGGCAACAATCTGTTGCCTTCAAGAGACTCACCTCTCTAGAAAGGACACCCACAGACTCAAAGTAGGAGGATGGGAAACAAACTTTCAGGTGAACGGAATACAAAATAAAGGAGGAGTAGCCATCTTAATTTCAGACAAAATACCCTTCAAGCTATTAAAAATCAAAAAAGACACAGAAGGCCACTACATAATGATAAAAGGCTCAATCCATCAACAAGAAATATCTATCCTAAACATATATGCACACAACATAGGTGTGCCAACTTTCATAAAGCAACTTCTTGGAAAACTAAAGAAAGATATTGACTCTACCACTATCATAACTGGGGACTTTAATACCCCACTCACAACCCCAGAGATATCATCAGGACAAAAAATCAGCAAGGAGATCTGGAACCTAAATGTGACTTTGGACCAAATGGACTTAATTGACACCTACAGAACACTCCATCCAAAGACCACAGAATACACATTCTACTCATCACCACATGGAACATATTCTAAGATTGACCACATACTCGGCCATATATCAAGCATAAGCAAATTTAAAAGGACCGAAATTCTACCAAGCACCTTCTTGGACCACAGTGGAATAAAAATAAACATTGACACCAACAAAGTCCCCCCAAAACCCACAAAGACATGGACACTAAACAGCAGGATGCTAAACGACTCCTGGGTCAATGATGAAATCAAAACAGAGATCCAAAGACACCTGGAAACAAATGAAAATGAAGAAACATCTTACCAAAATCTCTGGGACACCTTGAAAGCTGTAGTAAGAGAGGAATTTATATCCCTACAAACAAACATGAAGAAAATGGAAGGAACACAAATTAACAACCTAACAAGTCACCTAAAGAAGCTGGAAAAGCAAGACCACAAAAACCCTAATTTCAGCAGAAGAATCCAGATCACCAAAATAAAAGCCCAAATCCAGGACATAGAAGACAAAAAGATATTACAAAAAAATCAGTGAAACAAAAAGCTGGTTCTTCAAAAGGATAAACAAGATCGATGATCCCCTAGCTAGACTGACCAAGAAAAAATGAGAAAAAACCAAATAAGCACAATCAGAATCACAAAAGATGAAGTCACATCTGACCCTGAAGAAATACAAAAGATCATTAGAGACTACTACGTACACTTGTATGGAAACAAACGTGAAAACCAGAAGGAAATGGAGGACTTTCTGACATTACACAACCTACCTACGTTGGAACAAGAAGAAATTGAGACCCTAAATAGACCAATAACAATCAAGGAAATCGACTACGTAATAAGAAAACTTCCTACAAAAAAAAGCCCTGGTCCAGATGGCTTTCCAGCAGAATTCAACAAGACATTCAAGGAGGAACTGATACCAATCCTACTGAAGGTATTCCAGGTGATTGAAAAAGATGGAACTCTCCCCAAATCATTTTACGAAGCCAACATCACATTCATACCCAAGCCAGATAAAGATCTGACAAAGAAAGAGAACTACAGGCCAATATCTTTGATTAACATAGATACTAAAATTTTCAACAAGATCCTAGCAAACCAGATTCAGCAATACATCTCAAAAATCATCCACCATGACCAAGTAAGCTTCATTCCTGGCATGCAAGGCTGTTTCAACATTCGTAAAACCATAAATGTAATTAAATACATCAACAGATGTCAAAACAAAAACCACATGATCATATCACTAGATGCAGAAAAAGCTTTTGATAAAATCCAGCACCGCTTCTTGACAAAAACCCTTGAACATCTAGGCATACGGGGAACATACCTCAAAATAGTAAAAGCCATCTATGAGAAACCCACAGCCAGCATACTCCTAAATGGACAAAAATTGAAACCAATTCCCCTGAAAACTGGAACTAGACAAGGATGCCCACTCTCTCCCCTCCTGTTCAACATAGTATTGGAAGTCCTGGCTAAAGCAATCAGAGAAGAGGAGGCAATCAGAGGTATTCAAATAGGAAAAGAGGAAGTCAAGTTATCTCTCTATGCAGATGATATGATGGTGTACCTTGAAAACCTAAGAGAATCTATCAAAGGCATCCTTACATTGATAAAAGTCTTTGGCAAAGTCTCAGGATACAAAATAAATGTACAAAAGACAATCGCATTTCTCTACACCAATAATAAACAGAAACG
>NW_007247770.1:242078-249300 GCF_000164805.1 Carlito syrichta | reverse complement strand
TGCAGGAGAGGAGAACCTATTCAGTAAATGGTGCTGGGAAAATTGGCTGACCACATGCAGAAGATTGAAACAGGACCCCTATCTATCCCCATGCACAAAGGTTAACTCTAAATGGATCAGAGACCTAAATGTAAAACCTCAAACCATAAGAACCTTAGAAAAGGAAGGAAATACTCTCATGGAAATCAGAACTGTCATCCAATTCCTGTACAAAACCCGAAACCCACAGTATTTAAGAGAGAAGATAGACAAATGGGACCTTATTAAACTGACAAGCTTCTGCAAAGCCAAAGAAACCATCAAGAGAGCAGGGAGACAGCCTACAGACTGGGAAAAAGTCTTTGCCAACTCCAGGTCTGACAAAGGCTTAACATCCTGGATCTACAAGGAACTGAAACATACTGAAAAGAAGAAAACAAACAACCCCATTATAAAATGGGCAAAAGATATGAACAGACACTTCACAAAATAAGACATTCGAGCAGCCAACAAACGCATGAAGAAATGCTCAACCTCAATAATCATCAGGGAGATGCAAATCAAAACCACACTGAGATACCACCTAACTCCAGTCAGAATGGCAATTATCAACAACTCAAAAAATAACAGCTGCTGGAGAGGGTGTGGTGAAAAGGGAACACTTCTACACTGTTGGTGTGAGTGTAAACTAGTGCAACCTCTGTGGAAAGCAGTGTGGCAATTCCTAAAAGCTCTAAAAATTGACCTTCCATATGACCCTACAATCCCCCTACTGGGAATATACCCTGAAGAATACAAATCACTCTATAAAAAAGATACCTGCACACGTATGTTTATCGCAGCATTGTTCACAATAGCAAGAACCTGGAAACAACCATGCTGCCCATCAAAAGAGGACTGGATTTAAAAAATGTGGTACATATACACGATGGAATACTACACAGCCATAAAAAAGAACAAAATCATGAATTTCTCTGCAACCTTGATGGAACTAGAGTCTATAATACTGAGTGACCTCTCACAGAAACAAAGATCCGAATATCACATGTTCTCACTCATATAATGGACCTTGAACATCCAATGCAATACTATAAGAAAATGACTGACAGTACTGGGAAACTATGGGGGGGGAGGAGGATGGGATTAACAGTAGCAAATATCTGTCGGGGGATGAGAAAACACCTCTTATCAACAGGGTGCCTGAATGAAACGTAATTGTACACCTAACCCTTAACTGTACCCCACAAAACCAGTATAAAAAATACTGATTGATTAAAAAATAATAATAATAATAATAAATACCTACTTTTTTTTTCTTGTTGGAGTCTAACTCTGTCACCAAGGCTGGAGGACAGTGGCATGTTCCCAGCCACTGTAGCCTCTACCTGCTGGGCTCTGGCAATCCTTCTGCCTCAGCCTTCCAAGTAGTTGGAACTACAGGTACATGCTACCATGCCCAGCTACATTTTGATTTATTTTTGAGAAGAGATCTCGCCAAGTTGCCCAGGCTGTTTTTGTTTTTGTTTTTAAAGAAAATTCTTAGTTAATGAACTTATGTTTACACCTCAAGGAACTAGAGAGAAAAGAAAAAACTAAGCCCAAAGTCAGCAGAATGAATAATAAAAATTGAAGCTCAAATAAATATAAAAGAAATTAGCAAACAATATTAAATGATCAGTAAAAGTTAGATTCAGGCTTTTGAAAAAATAAACACAATAGCCAAAACTTTAGCTAGACTGACTAAGAAAAAAGGGAGAATTCTTAAATAAAATTATAAATGAAAGAGGAGACATTATAATCTATTTTACAGAAAGTCAAAGGATGTGAGTATTTCTATGAACAGTCAATGCCAACAACTTAGATAACCCGGAATAAAATGGAAACCTACCAAAAAATAAAAATCTGAACAGACCAATAACAAGGAGTCACTTATCAAAAATCTCCCAACAACAAGAACAACAGCAGCAACACCAATACCCAAGACCTGATGGCTTCATTGGTGAATTCTACCAAATATTTAAGAAGTAATTAAGGCCAATTTATTTAAAATTCTTCCAAAAAAGTGAAAAAGGAGAACATTTTTAAACTCAATTGATAAGGCCCAAATTACTTTGATACCAAAGCCAAACAAGGACAGTGTAAGAAAATAAAATTATAGGCCAATATGAACTAGATACAAAAATACTAAAAAAACATAATATTAACAAATGAAATTCAATTTCACATTAAAAGAATAATACCACAATCAAAAAGGAAAAGGATTTAGCACTGAGATGCAAGGATGGTTTAACATAAATCAATAAATGTGGTATATCACAATAACTATACTCAATGGTGAAAAAGCTGAAGGCTTTTACTCTAAGATCAACTAAAAAAAAAAGGAGACTTATTCTTTGCCAATTCTGATAACATAGTACTAAAAGTTCTAATCAGAGCAATTAGACAAAAATGATACAAAATAAAATACATTCTAATTGCATAGAAAGAAGTAAGATCATCTTTATTTGCAGATGGCATTTTATGTATAAAAATCCATAGAGATTCCACACCCACAAAAAATTGTTAGATCAAAAAATTCAGTAAAGTTGCATAATACAAAATCAACATGCAAAAACCATTAGCTCTTCTGTATACTAACAAAGAACTATTTTTTAAAAATCACTTACAATAAAATCAATAAATGAATAAAAAATAGAGATGAATTTCTCTAAGAAGAGAAAGATTCGTGTATTGAAAACTATAAACTAGGACTTCTGGCAAGATGGCAACGGGGCAGCATGGTCTGAGAGACCTTCTGTGAAAGAGAACACTCAAAGACTCAAGCTCTCTCCCAAGGGTTGCAGCCCCCATGTTCATCAGCCTGCTCTTCACAGGGAGCTCAACTGCCACCACTACCGCCATCACTACTCAGATATCACAGTGGTCTCGGTGGCTGCAGCCGTGGATGCCACCATCACTGTGTTCATTGCCCATCCATGCTTGAGGCAACCCACCACTTTGGACCATGAAGCTCCCTCAAGCAGGTGCTTCTGAGATCGCCACTACCTGGCTGCTACTGCCACAACCACTGCCACACCACGCCCCTCGTCCAGAACCAGGCCTGTGGAGCTCCCCTTGTGTATGGGGAGGTGGCTGTGGTGGGTGGCAGATACCGGCTCACTCCCCTATGGACTGCAGGCTTCAGCAGCTGCAGCAGTGAGATAGCACCACCTGCTGGGGAACCAAGGTAACATCAAAATGGGAATGACAGATGCTCTTCGCCCTTGATAAATAGATAAGGCCAGATCTCAGTAATAGACTAGGCAGAGAGCCCATAACTCAAATGTTCTTCACAGCAGGCCAGGGGCATCTGACCCTAACTGTGAACAATTCTACCAGCCTGCAAAGACAGCTAGAAATCAGAGCTGAAAGGACATTGTTAAAGGAAAATCTCAGAGTGTACTTGGTTGGTTCTGTTAGTCTACTGAATTTAATTGTCCCTTTTCCCTTTTTTTTCCTTTTTTTCTTATTTCTCTATAAACCCCATCTTTGTATTGAGTAATAACACCCCAATAAGGAGGTTGGTCAGCGTGTATGTCAGCATCATTGTATGTTTTAGTTTTTTATATGGTTGTTGGTCAGTTTTCAGTTGTGGTTATTGTTTTTCTTTATATTTGTTTCAGTATTTGTGTCTCTTTTCACTTGTCAGTCGGTACACTAATCTGTTTTCCCTCTCACTCCTCTCTCTCTTTCCACTCCTCTCTTCCCCTCACTGTCTGCTCCAATCTCTTCCCTCTGTTAATGTCATTTTGCTTTCAGGGAGTAAACCTACAACCCCACTGCATGGACAGACTCCAAGGCAGTGGGAAGTGGGTTTCAGACTATCCATACACCTGTTGGCAGATACTGGGATCTGCAAAGAGATTTTGAATCACAGCTCCCCCCTTAATTAAATCTCAAAACTGCAAAAAAGACTGCCCTCAACCTACAGTCCAACTCCAGAACTGAACAAAATGAGAGAAAATACATTAGGAAGAATCGGAGAATAAACAAACAAAAGTGAAAGCAACCTCTCCACCACTGAATAACAGAATTAAAGAAGATGGGGAAGTAGAGAGAAGGGGAAAGTATGGAGGAAAAATCTACACAAATGAAGAAAAACTAAAAGAAGAATATAGGACTCACACAGACCCCTGGAAGGATAGACACTGAGAAAACAGACTTTGGAACACAAACAACTAAGAGCCCCCAGAATAACTGGTCACATGCAACAATCCCAGACATCAAGACATTAATAGAGAGAATAAAAAAAAATGAGTAGAAACAAGGGAAAAATAGGAAGGAGATGATGACATAAATAATAACAGTAAAGAATACTGTGATGGAAATAAATAACAAACTAATAAGCATGGAAAGCAGAATTAGCCAAGCAGAAGAAACAATCTCAGAACTTGAAGACCAAAATACAGAACTAACCGAAACTGTCAAAAACACAGAAAAGAAGCTTAAAAAGACAGAAAAAAACCTTGAAGAGATGAATGATTACTTCAAGAGACCCAATCTAAGAGTAATTGACCTTTCTGAGGCCAAGAGAGAGAGTCATTGGTCATACCGGAACAAACATTTCATGAAATCATTCAAGAAAACTCCCTCATCTCATCAGTGGTGCAAAAATTCAAACACAGGAAATTCACAGAACCCCTGCAAGACAACAAATGAGAAGACCAACTCCCAGACATAATAATTTGCCTAAACAAAGCAACTATAAAAGAAAAAATCCTAAAGGCAGCAAGAGAAAAGTCAGACTGCTGACCAATTAGAATAGCAGCAGATTTTTCTACAGAAACCCTCCAGGCTAGGAGAGCCTGGAGCTCTATCTTCAAAGTTCTAAAAGATAAACAATTTCAACCAAGAATAGCCTACCCAATCAAGCTAAGCTTCATCAGTGAGGGAGAATTGAAATCTTTCCCAGATATCCAATCCCTAAGAACCTATGCCGTCACCTGACTACCTCTATAAGAAAAATTTAAGAAAGTACTGAACACGAAAGAAAAGGAACAACAACATTCTTCACAAGAGTAAAGGCAAAATATTAAAAACACACATGAACTAACTCCAAAACCAAAAGAAAGACAACAAACAAACAGGAACAACAACCCTGTCAGAACCCTATGACAGGGATCAACTCTTGCATTTCAATAATTAGCCTAAATGTGAATGGACTAAATACACCTCTGAAAAGACATAGAATGGCAAAATGGATACAATATCACCAGGCAACAATCTATTGCCTTGAAGAGACTCACCTCACTAGAAAGGACACTCACAAACTCAAAGTAAGAGGATCAGAAACAAACTTTCAGGCAAACAGAACACAAAAGAAAGGAGGAGTCATGATCTTAATTTCAGACAAAATACTCTTTAAGCTATTAAAAATTTAAAAAGAAACAGAAGGCAACTACATAATGATAAAAGGTTCAATCCATCAACAAGAAATATCTATCTTAAACATATATGCACCCAACATAGGAGCACCAACTTTCATAAAGCTACTTATATATAAACTAAAAAAAGATATCAACTCTAACACTATCATAGCTGGGGATGTCAATACCCCACTCACATCCCTAGACAGATCATCAGGACAAAAAAATCAGCAATGAGATCTGGAACCTCAATGTGACTCTTGATCAAATGAACTTAATTGATACCTACAGACCAATCCATCCAACGACTACAGAATATACATTCTACTCATCACTGCATGGAACGTACTCTAAGATCAACCACATACTTGGCCATAAATCAAGCATAAGCAAATTTAAAAGGACCGAAATTTTACCATGCACCTTCTTGGACCACAGTAGAATAAAAATAAACATCAACACCAAAAAGTTACCCCCAAAACCCACAAAGACATGGACACTAAATGGCATGATGCTAAATAACTTCTGGGTCAATGATGACATCAAAACAGAGATACCTGGAAACAAATGAAAATGAAAAAACATCTTACCAAAATCTCTGGGATGCCTTAAAAAGTGTAATAAAAGGGGAATTTATATCCCTACAAACACACATGAAGAAAATGGAAGGAACAGAAATTCACAAACTAACAAGTCACCTAAAGAAGCTGGAAAACCAAGACCACCAAAACCCTAATTTCAGCAGAAGAATCCAGATCACCAAAATAAAAGTCCAAATTCAAGACATAGAAGATAAAAAGATAATACAAAAAAACAAAGAAACAAAAAGCTGGTTCTTCGAAAGGATAAACAAGATCAATGTTACCCTAGCTAGACTGACCAAGAAAAAGAGAGAAAAAGCCCAAATAAACACAATCAGAAACACAAAAGATGAAGTCACATCTGATCCTGAAGAAATACAAAAGATCATTAGACTACTATGTACACCTATATGGAAACAAACTTGAAAACCAAGGAAATGGAGGAATTTCTGATATCACACAACCTGCCTAGGTTGGAACAAGAAGAAATTGAGACCCTAAATAGACCAATAACAGTCAAGGAAATTGACTACATAATAAGAAAACTACCTACAAAAAAAAAGCCCTGGACCAGGTCGCTTTCCAGCAGAATTCTACAAGACATTTAAGGAGGAGTTATACCAACCCTACTGAAGGTATTTCAGGCTATTGAGAAAGATGGAACTCTCCCCAAATTATTTTAGAAGCTGACATCACATTGATACCCAAGCCAGGTAAGGACCCAACAAAGAAAGAGAACTACAGGCCAATATCTTTGATGAACATAGATGCCAAAATTCTCAGCAAGATCCTAGCAAACCGTATTCAACAGCACATCTCAAAAATAATCCATCATGACCAAGTAGGCTTCATCCCTGGGATGTAACGCTGGTTCAACATTCATAAAACCATAAATATAATTAAATGTATCAACAGATGTCAAAACAAAAAACACATGATTATATCATTAGACGCAGAAAAAGTTTTTGATTAAAATCCAGCACACTTTCTTGATAAAAACCCTTGAACTTCTAGGCATACCTGGAACATAACTCAAAATAGTAAAAGCCATCTTGGAGAAACCCACAGCCAGCATACTCCTAAATGAACAAAAATTGGAATGATTTCCCCTGAAAACTGGAAAAAGACAAGGATGCCCACTTTCACCCCTTCTGTTCAATATACTATTGGAAGTCCTGGGTAGAGCAATCAGAGAAGAGAAGACAATCAGGGGTATCCAAATAGGAAAAGAAGAAGTCAAGTTATCTCTCTTTGCAG